>NW_005871312.1:379935-491528 GCF_000147115.1 Myotis lucifugus | reverse complement strand
CCCTACCCTGTTCATTACAAGATACTGAGTTGTTTTTCAGAGACCAAAGGACAAAGCTACAAGTCACACAGTTGAAGCATGCACATAAGAAAAAAGATTGCAAATGTACCCAGAATCAGTTTCTTCCCCCAACCCATGGAACCAAAGAACCGGGATGCGACTGAAACCAGAAAGATGAAACCCTTTTAGAAGTGAAAGATCTAATGCTGAAACAAATTAAATTCCACACCAAACTAGTGATCAAGGAGACAGATTTGAGTGTTGCCTCCTGACTCCTTATCAGTTGACTTTATAATAAAGTTTTTTCTTTTCTCAAAAGTTGGTGTCATAGTTTTGGCTTTTATGCAACACAAGCAGTGAGCTTTTGCTTGGTAATGAAATTATCTTTTGTTAAATAATGAGTAAAGAAAGGAATTTGAATTATACAAACAAACTGAATACTTCATGAAGTCAACATTTTCAGAGAACTACAAAATAGGGCTGAAGGCAGGAAGCTTTTATAGAATAAAAAACAGGGAAGAGAAATATAAAACAACAACTAGAGGCTCGGTGCATGAATTTGTGCATGGGTGGGGTCCCTCAGTGTGGCCTGTGGGGATTGGGCTGAAACCAGCAGTCCAATGCCTCCTGCCACTCCTGCCTACTGCTCCCACTCATCCTGACCCCACTGTGCCTGCCATGGGCTCACGCCTAGTCAGTCCTGATTGGGAGAGGCTCACGCTGCCGCTGCCGCAGAGGTCCTTGCCAGCCGTGAGCCCTGCATCTGGTGCCCCTCCTGAGGGGGTGAGGGGGGCTGGTATGCAATTGGCCCTCTGGGAGGGTGGTGGGATGCCCTTGCTGGCCTGGGATCCAGATCCGTCTTGTTGACATTTGGGTCAGTTGTCGGGAGCCACCTGGTAACCTCTTTTGTAGCTTTTCTTCTTTGGAAGTGTCTAGGGAGGGGAAGGAGCTGCAGTGCAGGATGCCAACTTCCAGGAGGTTGGCAGCGCTGTTGGGATCATGCCAGCGGCACTGGGTCCGTCAGTGCCTGGCCCATTCTCCAGAGATTGGACCTGCAGGACTACTGAGGGAGTGAGTGGCTGCCGCTGGGCTGGTGGGCCTCCAGGGCAGGTCTGTCAGCTGAGCAGCACTCCCACTGTGGGAGCTCACTGACCATGGGGCGGGGGGGGGGGGGGGGGCGCGGCGGGGCACTCCTGCATTGAACGCCTGCCCCTTGGTAGTCAGTGCACATCATAGTGACTGGTCGACCGGTCGTTTGGTTGCTTAGGCTTTTATATATATTATATAGATAATGTCTAAAACTCAATTTTATTTATTGTTGTTATTAAAGAGAAAACCGCAGGCCCTAAATAGTGTCATTTGTTTTAAGGCTCATGATACCAAACCTAGATTTTATAACTGACTTAATCACAGTTTTAATCTTCACCAGAAATGTAATTTTAATCAACTAGTCTGAAATTTTCTGGTGAACACCAATGAGGTGATCTGCCATATGGACCTTCTCCCCACAGCAAGAATAGGCAGTCTGCATGATAAAACCCTTGTCTTTTCCTTTCCTTCAAAAAGAAGTTTTGAACTAAAAATAACTCTTTCTATTTATTTATTAATAAGCTTCCTGCCATATTCTTGTTTCTGTAAAAACTTCTCATTTTGTACAACTCCTTATAGCACTCTTCTACTTGTTTGATGGGGTATTGCCGGATTCATGAATTACTAAATAAAGTAAATTAGGTCTTCAAATTTACTCAGATAAATTTTGTTCTTTAATGTTATTGTTATTTATATGTTGTTTTCACAAAACTCCTATATGGGGTATTTTCTTATCTTTATCAAATCTTATATAACTAAATATAGCAGATGTTTTTTCTTGTATGCTGCACATATGAAATATGAATTGTTCACTGTATAGTTATTGGTAGTGCAAGCATCTATTTATAATTTATGTTTGATCACAGCCTTTTTTTAAACGAAGGAAATATTGCAACTGTTTAACATTGTTAGTGTTTGATTATAAAATATATCCTGTGTTATTCAATCTGGTAATATTCCTATGCAAGCAAAGTGTTAAGGAACATGGAAATTGGCTGATAAATATATTGGTTAACTTCTTGCTGTCTTGATGACTATGGAAATCTTCCCAGTGTGATTGGAGTAAAATGTCAGGAGCTTTGTAAAGTACGAATTTTGAAGGTACAAGTGGAAACCAGAGTATGGATCTAGAAAAAAAAAATTATGAAAACAAAGTATTAGGTGTATGTTTTTACATATGTATGTTTCTGTGTGTGTCTGTACATCCACACATTTATATGAAAAATTCAAAAGAATTTTTGAATTTAATAGGATATTGCACTACCACATTGAATACAATGCATGGACTGTAAGTTTCCATGACTTTTATTTCATTATGCATAGCACAAGGCTTATAAATTGGATGGCTTTTTAACAGACAAAATTTCTTTAGTATAATAGGTTCTTAGGTTTTACAAAAGTTTTCCATTATATAAGCCATTCCTTTTAATCAAAGTGCACTCAAAGCATGTATTCATTAAAAAAATATATATATGGTCACAATTATTTTGGTGCAGGAAAAACAAGTAGTAGTACTTGATAATTAAATGTGTTAAAAGTCTCACCAAATTAAGTATGAGGGATTGGTAGTAAAACTTTTTTTCAGCTTATGGGTCATAGTGAGTTATAGAAAATTACGCATCTCAATATATAAAAATAAGTAGGTTACTTCTCAAATCATACTTGACTTATTATTCAATTGTTCCTTTACTAATATGTAAGAAAAACAAACATTATGTTAATTAAAAGGAGTGTGGGATTTGAAAAGTTCTATTATCCTAAGTTTTATTTTTTATTATTTTTATTTTTTTAATGCTCACCTGAGGATATTTTTTTCCATTGCTTTTCAGAGAGAATGGAAGGGAAGAAGAGAGAGAGAGAGAGAGAGAGAGAGAGAGAGAGAGAGAGAGAGAGAGAGAGACATTGACATGAGAGAGACACACCAACTGGTTGCCTCCCTTATGTGTCCAATGGGAAGGGGGCGCGAACCCGAAACACAGATACATGCCCTTGATTGGGAATCCAACCTATGACCCTTTGGTCCTCATACTGACCCTCTATCCACTGAGCCACACCGGTCAAGGCTAAGTTTTGTAATAAAAAATAATCATTCACTGAGAATTCAATAAGACATATTAGCTATTATATTTTTATTTAGTCTTAATTCATTACCGTAGTATATTAATTTTTTAAAAAATCTTGCATTTTCAACTTTCTTGATACTATTTACATTAAGAAATTGAGTAGGTGTTTAATAAAAAGAAGCAGGTCAGTGTTAAATAGTAATGTCTAATTAGTAGAGTAGTAAAACTTGGTTGTTTTCTGCAAATAGTGTTGCACAAAAAGAACACTCAAGTGATGAACAAAACTGCATGTTTGACACTAAGACAACATAAAAGTAACATATGCTAAAATAGTATTCTAATATTTCATAACTAAAAGTGGCAAACAACATATTAAGAAAATAATCATGATCCTTAAAATACAGGGAATATCCAATTTTTAAAATTACAAAGTAGTTTGTAAATAAAATGATTTTTCAATCCCCATTTTATGTCCCAGATCCTTTTACCTTATAATGTTTTAGAGAATTGCATATTTACAACTAAAATAAAGAAAAAACCTTATCGAGAGAAACCTATATTTAAATGATAAAAGTATTAAACTATGTAAGACATGTAAAAGAAGACAGTTTGCCTCTTGAACTTTAATTTTATTCTTAAATCAACTGTTTATAAAGTATTGAATGCTTGTATAGTATATGCATTAAGCATCATTTTTATAAATAACCAATAAACTTGTTCCAAAATTATTATAGCACGCACACAAGATTCCAACATCTCTTTTAACATTTAACAACATGGATAAAGATAAACAGATATGAGGGGAAAATGTTATTCATGCAACAGCCCCAAAATAATAGAAGTCATAAAATTAACTTTAAAAATTTCCATCAGCAAAAAGCAATGGAATGTATTTAAACATGTGGATAAAAAAGGTCCACATACTAAACCTGACAAGCTCGGGGGAGGCCTGCATGGCAGACCTTACAAGCTCGGAGAGCTACAGTAACCACATAGAATGATCTGAAATTAAAACTTCCTAACCGAAAGCTGGCCATGGCAGGTAGTCATGTCCTAGGCTGGCATCTCCTTGACAAAAGTCAGTCTTTAGCTTAACTGAGCCTGTCCATTGTCATTTCACATCTGTGATAACATAACTTTGGAATGTCAGTGTGATCTCCTTTTTCCAGACCCCTCAGGCACAACCTCCTTCCTGACCATAGACCACAGAACCCCTTACTATGTTCTCCCCCATACCATCTCTGTGTGCTGTAATATTAATCGTTAACTATCCTGTGTCCACCAATGTAAAAGGAGTATTTGCCTTTTCATTTTACTTTTTATCCAATCTTAGAGATTTCCCCGTTTTGCTTTCTCCCACCTCCCTAATCTATCAACAGTGGATTTCACGTAACCCCTTTATGCCTTCCCTTTGATTCTGACAGATAAAATATGTGGTAAAATTGTAATTTTCTGTAATATTTTTTTAATCTATTGAAATTTTGATTCCTGGAAACTGTTGTGAGTTTGGCTCAAATGAACTCATAAATGTTCTCTATAGGGTTGAATGCTTCTTACATCAACAAAGGAAACATCCCAGATAAAGTGCCTTCCAGCGAAGACAGAGAATCTCCACCAAAACAGAATTAAACCTGTGAAAAAACTAGTATGGAAAGATGAAAATATATATAAACACTCAATCTATTCATGTGAAGTTTTTCTTTTAACATTTCATAAAAAGTATATTCTGATCACTTGTATTTATTTATTTATTTATTTATTTATTTATGCACGCATGCATGCATGCCACGCCAGCATGGCCAAAGGTGAACCTGAGTGGGGGCGGTGAAGGATTTAGAAAAGACAGACAAGAGACTAAAGCTGAGGTTGGGTGGGACGCTGCCCTCTCTGATGGAGAGAGAGTGCCATGGCCTGTAAGCCATCTCTTTATTTTATAGCCAGATTCCACGAGGCAAAGTAAGGGCATGGTCAAGATGTTTACAACATTCTCCTGAGTTTCAAATCCACTCAATTACATGCACCTGAAATCTATCAAACCCACATCACTCAGGCACGTGGGGCCACGTGTTCGGACCATAGGTTCAAGCTCACAATTATAGCTGGTGGCTATAATTGTGCTGGGAGGGCCCTGCCCTCCAATCTGGGACTGTGCCCTCTCATTAGTCCAAGGCTTGAACCTGTCCAAACACTGTAGCCACTCTCCACATTTATATATTTATTTATTTGTTTGTTTGTTTATTTATTTATTTATTTGAGAGAGAGGAAAGGATAGGGAGAGAGAGATAGAAACATAGATTGGCTGCTGCCTGCACTCCTCCCTAGGTATCAAGGCCGCAAACCAGGCACGTGCCCGGACCAGGAATAAAACCATGGACTTCTTGTGGCATGGGTCAGTGCTCAACCAACTGAGCCACACTGTCTGGGCTTGCTGATCACTTTTAAAATTGCAAATATTCAACTGAAAATATATAAAGACAGAAATCCAAATAATAGGTTAATATAACTTTTCTCTTAAGAACATATGTATATTACTAGTATGTAAATTCAACAGAATATTGGGGGGAAAAAACGTACATGACAGGTAAGGCAAATTCAAACAGTGCAAAGATTATTAGTTAAGAAACAAAATGAATTTGGCATATATGCTTATTACTAGTGGAAATTATAACTTAGTAGAAGGTGGTGTGTAAAATGAATGAATGAATGAATGACATTAAAATAGAAAATGTCATTGGCTATGTTCCCACATTGAATATTAATATATGTTCCAAATGCATTCAATATATAATTATCAAATAATCTCCAAAATATCAAATAAAAGGTAAATATGCATAATTTAGAATGGGTAGAACTTTTCTAAGAAAAATATTGAAAGCAAAATACATAAAAGAAAACATTGATATTTAAAACAGGAAAAGTAATAAATATTGTTGTCAATAAGTACAATAAAATTTAAATAACTAAGATGTAATAAGCTATGGGAACAAATATAAGTGTATTGATTTGATTTGATTAAATATGAACCAATGTAATGATTGGCATTGACAATTATAATATTTTTTAATAAATTAAAATACATCTTATCATTTGAATCAAATGGTACAATTAATCAGTTGTTTCAATTTTTAAATTATCAAATGGTTTTATGATGGTTAAAAAATTTACATGTATCATTTAATTCTTATTTTGTAGATGAAGAAACCAAAACACAAGAACTTCAATTCTATATATTTAAACAATGGAATACATAGATAGAATAGAATATCATAGATTTTGGTCAGACGACCCTTCTATTGGCTTAGAGAAATAAAAAGCACACACTTTTTATATATAAGGTAAATTTGGAGTTAGATCTCCTGCCACCTTAATCTTGAACAATTGTTCACAAACTTCTTTGGATTTTTTTAATCTCTTATTTAATTTCCTGGTTCCCCACTTGTTTATTCCCTAGATAGTAAGAAAAAAAAAATCTATCCTTCCTACCCTGAAATACAAATCCCTGCTGAAAACAAAATAAATGTTTCTTTCTAGATGATTTTTATCAAAATCATTTTGCTGAATTCTGGAGAAATTAGTGTCTCCTTCCATAAAACTAAATGGATCTGGTAAGATAATTTTCTAAATGTGAGAATAGTGAATGTTCTTCTTGGAAAGTCAAAATACACAAATATATGAAAATTTGGAAGGAACTACTTGGAGAAAAATGGAAGCTAAGTAACAGAAGTGCCTTCCAATATTTTAATTTTAGTATGGGCATGTAACTCGTCCTAGCCAATAGAAATAAAGGCTTGTTTGCTGGAATCTCTAGGAAAAAAAATAAGATATGAGAATGTAAGTGAATCTTAGTGATGTTTCAAGGGTTAGTATGAGTATAAAATTAAGACATGGAGATCCAGCCCTAACCGGTTTGGCTCAGTGGATAGAGCATCAGCCTGCGGACTCAAGGGTCCCAGGTTCGATTCCAGTCAAGGGCATGTACCTTGGTTGCAGGCACATCCCCAGTAGGGTGTGTGCAGGAGGAAGCTGATCGATGTTTCTCTCTCATCGATGTTTCTAACTCTCTATCCCTCTCCCTTCCTCTCTGTAAAAAAATCAATAAAATGTATTTAAAAAAATAAAAGTCATCATTATCCCCTTTAAAAAAAAAAAAGACATGGAGATCCAAAAGGCAGAGAATATAAGTCCTAATGGCATGTTTCGTGTTTGAGCTTACAGTAATAGTTTTACATAAATTCTATTTATTCAGCCTGTTAAAAGTGGCCTTTCTGTCACTTCCAACATGTATCTTCATTTATGCAACTATGTACAAGATCATATGACTGGATTGCATTTCTATAAAATACATATTGAAAATTCAAATGAAGATCACAGATTCTAAATTTAGTTTTTAGCCATTTTTTGTCTCAATAGTATAATTTAAAATACTAGAATTATTTAATCATTTTTAAAGCAACTAAATGATTCAAAATGATACTAATGTTAATGATAATTAAAATATAATTATGCAGTAACAAATGTTTCTGGGTTTCCAGTTTTTTCTTTATCAAACTCCGTATTTTGTAACTTTTTGACAGGCAATTTTATAGTCCTGGCCACAAACATATGTTCTGTTTAAAACATGAATGACTGTTATTTGTTGATAAACTTGATAAATTAGTTTAGTACTTTAAGCCTCTTTCTCCCTACACCAGCTCGAATTCTGTTTTGTAAGCCTCTCCCTAACTAATGTGTTCACTAGTTGCAGCATTCTCTTGTTTAATTAATGTTTGATCAAACACCTGTAATGGACACTACAATTGCTCTAAACTGTAATTTAGATTTGAAACCTTTGCTCTGGAGTTTTCTATGAATTGGGGGGATATTTTACAAACATTTTGGAGTATTGTGTAATATTTTAATGATTTCATTAAAGTATAGTATGCATATTTCTTTTATATATTTATGCAATGGTACAATTAAATTGATAGTGATAATTAATGTCATGCTGTCTATTCTTGTATAATCTGTAATTTAGAGATGTTAGAAATTTACCTGGATAAAGTGACAGTAATGAGGGAAAATGTTTAGTTTAAAATAATAAAAACAACTAAACACATTTAGTTTCCTTTTTAATTATACTTTGTGTCCTTATTAGTGGAGGAGACATTGGAAGATTATTGTTAGGAAGAAAAATAAATACCCCAATCTGTTCTTTCTCACAGCAAGAATCATGATTCTGCACATGGTAAGGGATCCAAATTAAGTGTGGATCACATATTAGATTCAATAATTTACATTATTTCAATCATTGTATCTCATTTAAAATTATAAAGATAAAATATAACATCAAGCTTTTCAATTTATTAACAATAATTTTTTTAAAAAGTATATATTTTATTGATTTTTTACAGAGAGGATGGGAGAGAGATAGTCAAAAACATCGATGAGAGAGAAACATCGATCAGCTGCCTCCTGCACATCTCCCATTGGGGATGTGCCCGCAACCCAGGCACATGCCCCTGACCGGAATCGAACCTGGGACCCCTCAGTCCGCAGGCCGACGCTCTATCCACTGAGCCAAACCGGCTTCGGCAACAATAAATTTAAGGAATTGGATATTTTAACTCTAACTAAGAATATATAAATAGCAAATACCGCTAATATTAAAATTATGGCCTTTTATACTGTCTCTCACCAGATAAGTGAAATACTTTTGGTGGGCAAACTCAGTCTTTGCAATAAGAAAAGTTAAATACTTCATATTATTTTTTTTAATTCTGGAGACATTTACACATGCAAAGAGTACTAGTATACTGAGGGCAGTCACACGGAGGTATTAAAAAGGGTAGTTTCCAGAAAACAAGAAGCAGATATTGTCATAAATTGACAGACTATTAAAATAATTTTGCATAGTGCACAAATCTAGCCAATGGAAAACTAACAGTCAAAAACACTACTCCTAAGAATTACTATATTTTCATAATTTTAAGAAGTTACACTTTATAAGGAATATCACTGACTTGATAACAGTTTTTATTAGCTCTATTGATATAAGAAGATGTTAACACTAATACAATAAACCATTAAATAAAGACATTGATATGCAGTGGCTTTCAATTCTTGAGAAAATAATAAGTGAAAAAATATACATGAAGCAAAATGTCATTCTAAATTCAATGTAGAGACTCAGCATAATACTAGTCAAAAATCCATTTATAATTAAAAGAATTAAGGTAGATTTTGTATAAATATAATATCCTGAAAATAAAATGCTAATAAATATAAATTAATAATAAAAGTTATTTTCTTTTAGTAGACCAGCAGTTATATATTTTATAACTAATAATTACCCTTACTAATAATCAACTGTAAATTCTACCATAAATGTGGCTTAGTCATTGTTCATTTAATATTTGTAGAGTTGGCATACTTCTTGAACTTCAAATGCATAACTTTTGGAATATAATGAACAACATAAACTGATGAACAAAAACAGATCCAGAGACAGAGAAGCATCGCTCAGACCTTCAAACTTCAGAGGGAAGGTAGAGGAGGGTGGGGGGAAGGGGGAGAGATCAATCAAAGGACATGTATGCATGCATATAAGCCTAACCAATGGACACAGACACCAGGGGGTGAGGGCATGAATGGGGGGATGGGGAGGAAAGGGGGATAAGAACACATATGTAATACCCTTATCAATAAAGAAAAAAAAAAAGGACTATCTAAATTCCCAAAGGTAGAATTTACTGACAGAGGTATATTTACTAACAGAACCAAGATGAATAATTAATATTCTTGTCTACTTAGAGAATGGAAAGACTATACATAAAACAGACAACAGGGGGTGGGAGGGCAATGGGGGGGATAAGGACACATATGTAATACCTTAATAAATATAGAAAAATAAATAAATAAATAAATTTTTTAAAAAAATATATTTTATTGATTTTTTACAGAGAGGAAGGGAGAGAGATAGAGAGTTAGAAACATCGATGAGAGAGAAACATCGATCAGCTGCCTCCTGCACATCCCCTACTGGGGATGTGCCCACAACCCAGGTACATGCCCTTGACCGGAATCGAACCTGGGACCTTTCAGTCCGCAGGCCGACGCTCTTTCCACTAAGCCAAACCCTTTTTGGCAATAAATAAATTTTATCCCAAATATTTTCACGTTCCAGGCTGCTAGAGGACATATTTTTTTAAATACTACATTTTAAATTGCAATTAATTTCTCTACCCCTTTGAGCACATTTAAGTCTGAATTTGTCACTTTAATTAAGCTGAATAATTCAAATATTAAATGAAACTCTGGAACCTCAACTAATTGAAAAGCAAGTTGGCTGATTACTGAATGTGAAGACAAACTTGAAAGTGTAGAGTTCTATATTAAATTCATATTTATCTTAAATTATCCTTAAATATTATATTCTTATGAATCTGAACTGAAAGGAAAATTCACACTTTTGGGGTACGGGTGTGCATATGTGTGTATGTGTGTGTGTTAAACAAAATTAGAATGTTCCATCGAGTTTTCTGCTTGATATGCATACCCCCAATAAAAATGTCATCAGATTTGTTCTTCCCTTCTTAATGAAAATGTATAAGTTTAAGTCTTGATAAGCATCAATGATTAAAATATGATTTTAATAGTAAAGTTGAATTTAATTAAGTCAGGACTTTTGCGTTTGAAAAATCTTTACTGCATTAATGAATATATATGGGGAAAATGGTGTCAGGAAAACATCTTTGTTGTTTTTGTTTTTACCTTCAGTGGCATGGCATTAGAAGCTTCCTGAAATATGAATGAGTCTGATTAAGAAATTATTGTCTAAAGTGTGAATATATATATACTTATATATTTATACACACATATATGTATATACATATACATATAGAGAGAGAACTATTACAGTTCAGTAATATAAAAATATTATATAATACAAAAGTATTTGCCTTATAATTTTAATAAGCAAAGCATTACATGTTAATGATTTACAATTTCAATAACAACAACATTAAAATTTAAGTGCTGATTCTCACAGTGAAATGAATAGTCATTAGATGCTTCCTTCAATTTAATATATGACCTAGTGAATCTTTTTCTCCCATGGAAGTAGACCTTTTCTTAGATTTTTGACTTACCTAAAATTAGAAATGTACCACCTTAGCTAGTTCCATATCCTTATGCTTTTTCTTAAGTAAAATGATTTATTTTATTATAAACTTGCCCCTAAAAAATTGTGTACATTCAGCCCGGCCAGCATGGCTCAGTGGTTGAGCATCAACCTATGAACCAGGAAGTCATGGTTCGATTCCAGTCAGGGCACATGCCCAGGTTTCAGGCTCCATTTCCCAGTGTGGGGTGTGCAGGAGGCAGACAATCAATGATTCTCTCTCATCATTGATATTTTTATCTTTCTCTCCCTCTCCTTTCCTCTCTGAATTCAATAAAATGCATATTTTAAAAAAATGAAGTACGTTTAAAGAATAGCTGAGAAATTTCAAATTACTTTTTTTTCAATTACATTTTAATTTCTTTTGATGCTGTTAACCAGATCAGAGGGAGAAATATCAGTATACTATGCCTAAATGTAGAACTACTATCTATAATAATAAAAGCATACTATGCTAATTAGATTGCACAGCCAAAAGACCTTCCAGATGTCATTCCAGACTTCCTTCCGGACGAAGCCACGGAGGCAGGGGCTGAGGCAGAGGCAGTTAGGGGTGATCCGGCAGGCAGGCAAGCAGTTAGGTGCAATCAGGCAGGCAGGCAGAGTGGTTAGGGCAATCAGGCAGGCAAGCAGAGTGGTTAGGGACAATCAGGCAGGCAGGCAGTCAAGCAATTAGGAGCCAGCCGTCCCGGATTGGGAGAGGGATGTCCAAGGCGTCCCGGATTGCAAGAGGGTGCAGGCCAGTCTGAGGGACCCTCTCCCCCCCACCCATGAATGAATTTCATGCACCGGGCCTCTAGTAGGTCTTATGAGGATCAATTATTTCCCACATTTACATTTAGATGATTTCTAAAATCTACTTGTGAATGCAAGCCAGCTGTTCCTGAGCATTGATTTTTGAGTACTGGATTTATTTCTCTATGTATGCCAGGATTGCCTCATAATCACCCCAGATCATTCAGCTAAGGGCTTACAAGTTTTCCTTTGTCTTGGGACAATATTAATAGATAGTCAAATATCATCTCTTCTTTTTGGCCCAGTCATCAGTGAAAGACATTTAGTCCTCAATAGTAATCTACCAACCATTTTTCTGGCTATACTGAAAAAAGAATAACATGATTAAAATTGTTTGCTCTATTAATATAAGGAGTCTTCAATGAAGCAGTTGAATAGGAAATTATTGAAGACCATTATAAATAATAGGGCGATACATTTTTATCCAGATTGATGAAATTCATTAAGTAGTATTGCATGCATTGACTTTATTTTATATAGGAAATTCTAAAACTTTTCACATTTATTTTCTTAATGGGCATAACTTGACACTGTGTTGACGTAGCTAAAAACAGGTATTATTGTTATTGGCATAGTGATTAGAAAACTAAATATACACTTAAGATTACTAAGAGATATCAAACTCACTTTAAATTTTCAGACCTAAAACACCATGCTTTCTGAACTATGCACATAAAAATTAAAGTTCTCTTCAGTGCACTAATAAATACAAGTCTTCCATGTTACACTATGATATGCATTATCAGTATTATCTAGATGCACTATTTGTACATGGAGACAAAAAAGATCTCATCTTTTAGGCATTATCTTTGTGTGGATACATATCCATTATCTGGTCTTTCTCTGGTCTTTCATTTTTCACATCTAAATAATTTAGCATTATGAGTGAAGTTAGACATATATTCTTATTCATTTTTGATGAACCTATATTTATGCTGAATGGTATGTATTAATGTCCAGTGAAAGAAACATCTTGAAAGCAAAGAGCACAGTTTTCCATCTACCACAAATTCCCTCTTGCATAATATAATTGAAAGCAAAATAAATTTATATTTAGGAGGTTTGTTGGTAAATCAGTTGGATGATATTAATGTCTAGTAATATACTATTACTAGAGGCCCAGTGCACAAAATTTGTGCACTCGGGGAGGGGCTCCCTCAGCCCGGCCTGTGCCCTCTCACAGTCTGGGACACCTTGGGGGATGACCACCTGCTGGCTTAGGCCTGCTCCCAGGGAGATTGGGCCTAAGCTGGCCATCAGACATCCCTCTGGCAGCCCGGCAGCCCTCGGGGGATGTCCACTTGCCAGCGGGGAGCAGACCTAAGCTGCAGTCGGACATCCTTAGCGCTGCTGAGGAGGCAGGAGAGGCTCCCACCACCACCGCTGTACTGGCAGTCATCACTCTGGCTTGTGGATGAGCAGAGCTCCCCCATGTGGGAGCTCACTGAACACCAGGGGGCAGCTCCTGCATTGAGCGTCTGACCCCTGGTGGTCAGTGTGTGTCATAGTGACCAGTCATTCCCAGTCTTTCTGCTGTTAGGGTCAGTTTGCATATTATCCTTTTACTATATAGGATAGAGGCCTGGTGCAAGGGTGGGGGCCGGCTGGTTTGCCCTGAAGGGTGTCCCGGATCAGGGTGCGGGTCCCGCTGGGGTGCCTGGCCAGCCTGGGTGAGGGGCTGATGGCTGTTTGCAGCTGGTCACACACCCTTCAGGGTGGGGGTCCCCACTGGGGTGCCCGGCCAGTCGGGGTGAGGGGCTGAGGGCCGTTTTCAGGCTGGCCGGCAACTGAAGCTCCCAGCCTCTCCATTTTTCTTTCTTTTCTTTTTATTCTGGGATTTATTTACCTTCTATAATTGAAACTTTGTTGCCGTCACTGGAGCTAAAAGCCGGGCTCCTGCTTGCTCCAGCTCTGTGGCCAAGGCCTGCTGAAAGCAGGTATCTGGGGTTTGTTTAGCTTCTATAATTGAAACTTTGTTGCTTTAGGAGCTCAGAGCTGGGCAGCGGCAGGCAAGGAACCTTGGCTTCCTCCATCACTGGAGCAAGCTGCGTGGCTGCCGGCTGCCATCTTGGTTGGGTTAATTTGCATATTGCGCTGATTAGCCAATGGGAGACGTAGCGTAGGTATGGTCAATTACCATGTTTGTCTATTATTAGATAGGATGATGGCTTCATATAACCATATCAATTACAGGAGATGCTAAATAAAATATTTCTTTACAGAACTATCTTCCTGGCCGGTGTTGATAAAACACTTGTACCTTCTTCTTCTTTATGTTTTCTCTTAGTAATTCTATCATTTTCCTATTAATATTTTCTTTAAGAATTGCACAGTAAGGTTGCTTAATTTATAATTCTGCTTCAGTTCTGTCTTCCTAAAATTCCACCTCAGCTGCTCTAATTGAATTTTCCAATACATGCAGTACAAGTTTAGACATATTGTGTTGATCTGCTATCACAGTGAACTGATAATTGAAGCCATTTTTTGTGAGATTTTTCTAGGAAACCCCAATAATATTATTTCTGCCATGAAGGGTAAATCAATTATTTTACTAATCTTTACTTTTCAGTTTCAAGAAGTGGGATGTAACGGTGCAGAAATAAAGTAACAATTTTGAATTACAAAAGAAAGAACATGCCATTGTAACTGTTTATGATTTGAAATAGCAATGATTAAAACACTAAAACATTTTTCTTTTTTTATTAACGCAATTTATTTTATAGCCTACTTTATTTTATTTTTTTGTTAATCCTCACCTGAGATATATTCCATTGCTTTTTCAGAGAGACTGGAAAGGAGGGAGGAGGAGAGAGAGAAAGAAGGAGAGACATCAAGTGAGACCCACACATCAATTGGTTGCCTCTGTCATGTTCCCAGATCAAGGGCTGGGAGCAAACCAACAACCCAGGTATATGCTCTTGACCAGGAATGGAACCCAAGACCCTTTTGGTGTGCAGCCTGATGTTCTAAACACAGATCAATCCTGGCCAGGGCTTTACATCCTTTTTTTTATTATTCTTGAGAGACAACCAATATGCTTCTTGAAATTCTACTATTGTTGATTTACATAATAATTATCAATCAGATAGATATCAATTACAATGGCTGAGAATCTGAGAATTCTGTAGAGGTGAAACTCTAAGGGCATTGGGCTTTCATATGTTAATTACCTACAAGTGCAATTCTGACTATGATAAAATTAAATGAATATATTGTGGTGTACAAAAATAATTGAGTTCACCATGTGTAAGTACTGCCCTAAACACTAAAACCAAAGAAACAAATTAGAGCGCACAATGCTTTTCAGCAGTTTAAAATATGAGACTGTTGATATTTGAAGGTAAAATTTAATGTTATTTATAACAATTTGAATTTGAATTGAGTAATAGATAGGGATGTATAGTTTACTTTACAAAATATTTCCTTTGAACATTCATAAGAAACAATACTAAATAACCAAAGTTCCAAGAGCCTTGCAATAGGGTCCATCAAGTGCCAGGTAAAACTTACAGAGAGATTCATCTCCATGTTTATCAAAACAAAATTTTTGAATTTTAAATAATTTTTTTTACCCATGGGGCAATGAAAAAATTGACAATCTATGCACAAAACGCATAGCTACACTTCTCTATAATGTAACAGCTACTAATATAATTGAATAATATATACAGCATTTTGAAAACAAAAGAACTGTTGCATATTCTATACGAATCCGAGTTGCCGGGTGTGTTTTGAGTTTTTTTTGTTTTGTTTTTTTAATTTTGGGGGGAATGAATAATGGAAAGATAGCCATTATACAAAATTGAAAGATTCAGGACATATACATCACAAATATCCATTATTTTGTTCTTTTAATGTTAAATAAATAAACAGATAATATACACACATTTTGAAATAATATTCTAGATATAATTAGTGTTTAGTTGAAATGAATGTTACACATTTGCCATGTATGTGGGCAAAAACTATAAAATCAAATTAAAGTTTTATCATTAACTCTACCTTTTCCAGTTAACATCACAAACACTCTACTTTGTGTTAGTACCATGAACTTGTTTGTAATAAACATGCATTATGTTTCGCATGTTTTAAAATTTTATGTAACTATTATCAATTTATGTATCTCTTTGTAATTTCCTTTTCTTCACTTTTTGAGTTTTATCCATGATGATTTATGTAGGACTATTTTATTAACTTTAATTCTGAATAGTAAAGTTTATTTGTTTTCCTATGGAGGAAATATTCATATTTTTACATGTGTTTTTCAAAAATAAAACAGTTGCTACAATTAAAAATATTTTATATAAATTTCTCAACAGGAATATGCGCAAGGTATCTCAGAAATAAAGCTAGAAGTTAAGTTTTTGGAGTGATACAGTATGAACACTTGTCATACAGTATTGTCACCAGATTGGTTCTATGCCAGGGGCTGCCCCTTCTTCAGAATGGTGCAGGGCTGCCAGGCTTTTTACTATCACAGGAAAGAATTCAAGGACAAGTCGCAGTGAGAATCAAAGCCAGTCTTATTCAGGAACAGAAAAAGAGTCTGGGACGTGGCACTCTGAAAGAAACAAAAGTACATGTAAAGTGGATGCAGGCACACTTGTGAGTAAGTTGTGTACTGTATCAGTCAGCTATTGCGATTTTATGTGTTTCCAAGGATGGGCTGTTTCTGAACTTCGTGGTGCCAAATTCTGACTCTGCCTCCTGGTGGAAGGAGCCTTGTCCCTAATGTAGTCCATTCTGAATGTGTCATGGTTCACCCTCTCAGTCCCCTTTCTACTTGTGGTGTCAGTGTCCATATAAAGATGGTATAATGAACTTTGAGGTCCATCTCTGGTCAATTTTTCTTCCTTTTTGGATTGATCTGGTTTTAGCCAGTCCTTATTTTTGCTGACTTCTGTGACCACTGCAGGAGTCTCTGCCATAAACTGTTTTCCCTTTGATCATGAATGGAGGTGGGAGCTCTGATAAGATGACCCTGGTGGTTTACTGGCCTAAGATGTCTGTCTGTTCCATTTCCTCATTACCTTGTAGTGAGTTCCCCTAACTTCTACCTGCCTTGGGATGACTGATATGTTATGGCAAATCTTTTCCAAATACTTGCTCATGTAGATCATAATTTCTTTAAGAAATATTTTAACTATTTTTAAAGTTCAAAAATATGTTTTCTTTATTTGCCATTGATTAGTCTGATTGCATTGAAGCAAACTTATTATAGTCTCTTTTAGATTATTAATGAACAGGCATACACTGTGTCCAGCTTGCTATGGTGCTTATATCTTCTCTGTCCATAGTAATCTTTCTGCTTGATATAGATTTTACACAATAATTTTTACTTCAATATTTTAAAATGTATCAGTATGATTGTGATTTTTTTTCTTGTAATTTTGACACCTATTATTCTACATATGCTTAGGTTTTTTGCTAGGTTCGTCCACCTTCACTTTCCTTATTTTTGGCATTATAATGTTATATTGTTTATCCTGACTAATGCCTTTTGGTAGTACAATTAACTTTTTTTGATGTTAATGTTATATAATTTTATCTTTATTGTTAATTTCCTGAAATTTATTTCTGTCACTTTACATTCAAGCTCTTTCATATTTTACTATAAGAAGATCTTTTCAAATAGCCCTGAGTGCTATTTAATTTCATTACAATAATCTAATAAGCACTAACAATAGGAATGAGTGATAGGAGTAAATAAGGAATAAATTAAGTCTATTAAAGTATTTTAGTATTCCACTGATCTCAAAATTCAATTAGGGATAAATTAGAAATCTTTCCAATTTTCCATCTGCATGAAAACTTAACAAATAAAAAGTGTTGATGGCTCCTGTTAAAAAAACAACAGAAAAAAAGAAACCTACCACTAATTAGATAGCTTTAGCAAATGTCTTCTTTTATAGTACCAGAGCTAAAAAGTTTAAATTTGATACATCAACAGGGCCATACTCTCACCAGGGGCTTTGGAGGAAAATCTGTTTCATACTTTTTCTCATCATTTCTGGTGGCAGCTGTCAATCTTTGGTGTTTCTTAGCTGAAAGCTGCATGAATCTAATCTTTGCTTCTTGCTCCCGATCACCTCTTCCTGTGTGTATGTCTTTTCCTCTTCCATTTGTCTGATCAATCTCTGTTCACTCTTATAAGGATACATGTCATTGAATTTAAGAGTACATCTGGATAATTCAAGATTATCTCATTGCCTCAAAATCCTGATCCAATTATATACACAAAGTTGTTGTTTTTTTTCATATAAGACAACATTCACTGATGATAGATATTAGGACTTTGACATAGTCTTTGAACCTATTCATCAACTTACCACAAAGTTTATATCACAAACTCATGAAAACACTTTGCTTTTTAAAATATATTTTTAATTTTGTATTATTCTAAAAAATGGATGTCATTTTATTGGAAATTTAAAAACACTGTTTCAGTAAGACACAGAGAAATATAAAATAGAATAAATTTTACTGAGAAATATTACAAAATATTTTCTGGAAACAATTATCTAGCAACTTATCTTTGGAATTAATTCCCTTAAATAAACAATCCCAATAAAAATGGTTGTTTCAAAAAAACAGCGCAATTTGTATTAGAGTTGTTTATTTAAGTGACTTATTAACTTGTATTTAATATATTATTCATATAATTTAAGATATATTTAAGAGGAGTATTACTTTTCATTCATATATAATTTGATATCATAGTATTTCATAGTTCACTATAGTCACCATATTCCTTAAGCAACATAAATAAACAGTAAGATCAACTACACTCTTTTGGTGAAAAGCCATGTTTATCTCCCAATGCTTAACTTCTGCAGATAAAGTATTTCTGGAATTTAACCAGTTTCCTTATATATATAGTGAGAATTATATCAGAATGTTTGTTTTGTTTTTTCTTGCCTAATGTTTCCATATATGTCACTATTATTGATATTTATTTCTTCCATCCAAGTGCTATGTTCAGTGTAAGTGTTATAACTTATGTTCTGTATATTGTGCTACTCGCTTTGGGCAATGTGTACATTTTACACAAGTTAAATTAATAAATTAGTTTTGCTGTTTTAACTGCTTCTTCCAACATTTCTCCCTAATCTTCCCTTGCAACAGCCTAGTGAGTTCCTGGAGGAAAAGTGGGTGGGGACTGTCTGATGACTTCCGGACAGGAGCTTTACACCTTCCTGCCATCCCAGCACTCTGTCAACATTACTGGGCTAATATCCTATTACAATATATTGTGTCCAGTGACATTTCCCTCATTTAAGCAAATGCCTAAGTTCTATGTCTTTAGATTCCAGTATGACTCTGTCCTGGAACCTGAATTTTCTAAGTTCATGAATAGTAATTGCACTTTTCTGCCTCTTTACCCCTTTCCTTAAGGATGGAAACTGCATCTAGTTTTCTTCATCTCTGAAATGAAACTGCAAATCATTTTTTAAATATATAATGCTGAGTCAATATTTTGTATATTTACCTACTCCTGGAGCCTAGCATAAAGGTTCACAAAATTGCATGCAAATCAGAACAGGTGAGGTACAGTATATATTTAGTGGGGTAAAATGAAATAACACCTGGCTCTAATAAATGTATATATTTTATTTTGATGTGTAGAAAGACACAAGGTCAGTGGATAACTGTTAGAGTAAGTGATAACAAGGAAGAATATGTGATAACATAAGTATAATACAATGATAAAATATTGAATTGGTTTTACGATGTCTACTATGCAAAATGGTGCAAGGAAAGAGCTATAGCATCAACATTACTTCTGATTTTTTTTCAATGTAAATTCAGAGAAAATGTTACCATACTGAGGTCTTTTTTTTTTTCTGAGATTTTGAGAATTATAAATAGCAAGAGATTGCAGAACTAGATCAGGGTTTTCATATCCTAATCCCTGAGAACTATTTCTTAGAAGTTGAGAATAGATTTTAAATATATAAATGAAGAAATAATAAAATAACTGCCACAATTTGGATTAAAGTCTGATGATTAAAGAATCCCTTTTATCTTTTTTTCTAGTAATTTTTAATGTGTTGAGTATAATTTCTCAAGGTTGTACATTCTAAAGTGAATAAAATTACTGTTGGTTTAATTTTAAAATAATAAAGCATTTAAATCATTAAAAACAATTAACCATTTTCTACTATTTTAAAACAGAGTTAGTTTTGAAAACAATATCTAGATATTTGCATTTATAATATGATAATATAAATTATGGCTCTAATTCTCTGGTTTAGCTAAATGTATCATAATTTTTTTTTATATAATCTACAATTGTAACAATCTTTTGAACTTGAAAGGAGGTGGAATAAGAAAACTTCAGACTTGATGTATCTACTGAGTCATTAAAAAAAACAAAACAAAAAACAAAAAAAAACTTACTGTTTCTTTATTGAAACATAACAAGGAACTATAACCTATATGCATTTGTGTTTGTGTATCCATTCATTAAAGTGAAAACCACAACAGCAGTTTCTGACATTATTCAAAATATTTTTCTTCTCTATACTGTTTATAATAAAAAAGAATTGCAAAGATCTATCCTATATAATAAAAGCCTAATATGCTAAGTGTCCGGTCAGTCATTCAACCAATCAAAGCATAATATGCTAATGATATGCTAAGGCCACTCAACTGCTCACTATGACACGCACTGACTACCAGGGGGCAGATGCTCCGACCTGTAGGTTAGCTTGCTGCTGGGGTCCGGCCAATCAGAACTGAGCGAGACTGGCCGGACATGCCCTGGAGCCCTCCCACAGTCCCTCCCCAGTTGGCCAACCTCCCATGTCCCTCCCCGGTCCTGATCATGCACTGGTGGTGTCCCTTGGCCTAGCCTGTGCCCTCTCGCAATCCAGGACCCCTCAGAGGATGTCAGAGAGCCAGTTTTGAAGAGAACAATTGGTTGCTATGATGCGCACTGACCACCAGGGGAAGATGCTCAATGCAGGAGCTGTTCCCTGGTGGTCAGTGAGCTACCACAGGGGGAGTGCCGCTCAGCCAGAACCAGGCTGATGGCTGGCGAGCACAGCGGTGGTGGCAGGACCTCTCCTCCTCCATGGCACAACATTAAGGATATCCGACTGTGAGAGGGCACAGGCCAGGCTGAGGGACCTCCCCCTGAGTGCATGAATTTCGTGCACCGGGCCTCTAGTTTGAAAATAAAAACCCATTGAAAGATAAAGTGGAAGTATTGAATACTTGGCTTAATTTATTCTTGCTGTTGTTAATACTAGATAATGTTTTAAACAAAGATATTATGTTTGTTTTATATATTTTGTCAGGACTTTCCCAGAATTCTTCTTCTTTTTTTAAAATATATTTTATTATATTTTTTACAGAGAGGAAGGGAGAGGGATAGAGAGTTAGAAACATCGATGAGAGAGAAATATCGATTAGCTGCCTCCTGCACACTCTCCACTGGGGATGTGCCCACAACCAAGGTACATGCCCTTGACCAGAATCGAACCTGGGACCTTTCAGGCCGACGCTCTATCCACTGAGCCAAACCAGTTACGGCCCCAGAATTATTCCTGTTCGTTTATACACTTTATACTGTTTATCTTTTGATTACTAAAGAAATACCAAAAACAGGAACTCCAAAGTTCCAATCTTAGAACATAAAAACAAAACCAACAACAAAAAACCTTCAAAGTCAACATTTTGCTAGACAGATTTGAAAACAAACTATCATCCCTATGGAGCCATTAAACATGCCTCCTTTTTCATGCTTAGAGAGCAAAGAAAAATCTCTTCTGTGTTAAACACTATTGAGAGTCACGGCCGTCTGGCAGCTTATTTCATTAAAAATATCTTTAATATATTTTTCTTTATTTTTACACTGCCCAAACAGCAATGAACTAAAGTTTTTATGTGTTGATATGAGAAATTAAGGTTCACTTTTAGTGTCAAAAGAAGCTTTAATTTTAGAAAATACAGACTTACGTTTCTCTTTCTTTTATGACACTTTATTTTATGGTCAAACTTCTGCCAAAGTCACCATTAGTGAAACCTAATATATATATATTTCTTTAAATTATCAAAATTATTATTTCTTTAGATTCACTATATAGGCTGAATTTACTGCTTTTACCAAATTTATACATTCAGAGACATGAAAGAGTTGCTTATTCTATAATTTCATATTTCCATTATGTAGTTTTAAACTCTATCACAGCTAAAAAAAGAAGGAATTCTTACCATTTGTAGCAGCATGGATGGACCTGGAGAGCAGTATGCTAAGTGAAATAAGCCAGGCAGTGAAAGAAAAATAACACATGATCTCACTCATTTATGGATAATAAAAAAACATTATAACCTGATGAACAAAAGGATAGATACAGAGGCAGAGAAGCATTGAACAGATAGTCAAATTACAGTGGGAAGGCTGGGGAGTGTAGGAGGCGGGTAAGAGATCAATCGAAGTATTTATATGCATGCATATAAGCATAACCAATGGACACAAGACACTGGGGGTGGGGGTGGGGTAAGGGCATATGCCAGGGGGTAGGGGAGGCCGGGGGAAGGTCAATGGGAAAAAAAAGGAGACATATGTACTACTATTTGTAATACTTTAAACAAGAAAATAAAATTAAAAAATAAAATAAAATAAAATGCCAAGTCAGCTCTAAAAAATAAATAAATAAAATAAAAAATAAAAAGAATGATTACTTCTAGCATAACATATATAATATATATGCATATCCTATATAATAAAGCGGTAACAGGCAAATTAACCCTCATGCCATCACGCCATCACAAAATGGCGGCACTCACAGCAGAGGCGAGGTTCCCATAACACAAGATGGCTGTGCCCACAGCGGAGGCGAGATTCCCATAAGAGCGATCAGCAGGGACATGAGGCTGCCTGGTGCCAGGTCAGGATGGGGACCTCAGGCTACCCCCCCACCTGGTGGGGCTTGATGGGGGACCTCAGGCTATGCCCTCCACCCTGGAACTGGGCCGGGAGACCTCAGGCTATGCCCCAACCCGGCAGGGTTGAGGGGGGATCTCAAAGTGTGTCCCCCACCCTGGCCCAGGCCACAGGACCTCAGGCTGCACCCCCCCACCCCAGTACCAGAATGGGGACCTTGGGCCGCACCCCCTGCCCCATCCCAGGCTGGGGGACCTCAGGCTGTGCTCCTGACCTGCAGGGCTTAACGGGGGACCTCACACCGTGCCTCTGCCCAGTGGGGCTTGATGGGGGACCTCAGGCCACACCCCCGCACAGTGGGGCTTGATGGGGTACCTCAAAGCACACCCTCTGCCTGTTGTGGATTGATGGGGGACCTCAGGCAGTGCCCCTCACCCGGTGGGGCTTGATGGGAGACCTCAGGTCACGCCACCCACATGGTGGGGCTTGATGGGGGACCTCAAAGCATGCCCCCCACCCTGGCCCGGGCCAGGGGACCTCAAGCCATGCCCCCACCCCAGTGCTGGAAAAGGGCACCTCAGGCCATGCCTCCTGCCTGGCAGGTCTTGACTGGGACCTCAGGCCACGGCCCCTGCCATGGCACTGGGCCGGGGGACCTGAGGGTGCTCCAGGGAACCTGAGGCTGCAACCCCCACCCAGCAGGGCTTGACAAGGGCCCTGAGGCTGTGTCCCCCACCCGGAGGAGCTTAACAGAGGATCTGAGGCTGTGCCCCCCACCCAGCAGGGCTTGACGGGGTTGGGGTTGTCAAGGTCTGGATCTTGCCCAATGGGGGTGGTGCTGGCTGGGTCTTGGTCTGGTATGATTTTGAGGAGCACGTGGGTGAGCCAGGACTTGACTCTGGGTCCCATGGCACACCCCAGACTCTGACAGGAGGAATATTTTCATATACATCAGTGGTTCTCAACCTTCTGGCCCTTTAAATACAGTTCCTCATGTTGTGACCCAACCATAAAATTATTTTCATTGCTACTTCATAACTGTAATTTTGCTACTGTTATGAATTGTAATGTAAATATCTGATATGTAGGATGGTCTTAGGCGACCCCTGTGAAAGGGTCATTCGACCTCCAAAGGGGTTGTGACCCACAGGTTGAGAACTGCTGATATACATTTTACTAATTTTCTTTTATCTCTGACATTTCTATTATAGAGAAAGGGCAAATAGCAATATTAAAATATTTCCTCTACGTAATTCCCTTTTAATGTGCATGAATTTTGTGCACCGGACCACTAGTATAATATATAAACATATAAATACATAGTCAATCAATGCAAAATATATGCCTTGCTTTATTGTTCCTTGTAGATATTATACTGTTTATCTTTTGATTACTAAAAGTGCTATTTTTTTCACACAGCATTTGTTCATTTCATGTCTGTGTCTCTTCCTGGTAAAAAATCCTATATAATAAAAGCCTAATATGCAAATCGACCGAACGGCGGAACAACCAGTCGCTATGACGCGCGCTGACCACACAGGAGCTGCCCTCTGGTGGTCAGTGCGCTCCCACAGGGGGCTCACCGCTCAGCCAGAAGATATGGCTGGTGAGAGCAGAGGCAGTGGTGGGACCCTCTCCTGCCTTCACTGCAGGTGGGCGGTAAGGAGCAAGGGGTCCTGGACTGCAAGAGCCCTGGACTGCAAGAGGAATGTCTGACTGCCAGTGAGAGGGTACAGGCCGGGCTGAGGGACGCCCCCCTCCAGTGCATGAATTTCATGCACCGGGCCTCTAGTGTTGTATAATAGATCAATGGAACAGAATAGAAGACCCAGAAATAAATCCATGCCTTTTTAGTCAATTAATTTTGACATAGGAGGCAAGAACATACAGTGGAATAAAGACAGTCTATTCAATGAATGATGTTAAGAAAATTGGACAGATACATGTAAATATGAATACAGGCATACTTTGAAAATATTGCAGGTTCAGTTTCAGACCACTGCAATAAAACGAATACACAATAAAGAGAGTCACAGAGATAGGAGGGGGCCAGGATGCGGTCATCCTTCAGGTGGGCATTGGGACACCCTTGCCAGCCTGGGATCCAGATCTGTCCCACTGACATTTGTGCCGGTTGTCGGGAGCTACCTGGCGGCTGCTTTTATACAGTTTCTTCCTTGTGGAGCATCTAGGGAGGGGAAGCAGCCATGGTGCCTGAGGCTGACTTCCAGGAGGCCAGCAGCACTGTTGGGATCATACCAGTGGTGCTAGACTGTCAGTGCCTGGCCCGTTCTCCAGAGATTGGACCTGCAGGACTACTAAGGGAGTGAGTGGCTGCAGCCGGGCTGGTGGGCTATTGGGACTGGTTGGTCAGCTGAGCGGCACTTCTGCTGTGGGAACACACTGACCACCAGGGGGCAGTTCCTGTGTTGAGTGTCCGCCCCCTGGTGGTAAGTGCATGTCCTAGCAACTGGTTGTTCCGGTCCTTTGGTCACTTAGGCTTTTATGTATATACTAGAGGCCAGGTGCACAAAATTCATGCACTCGGGAGGGGGGGTCCCTCAGCCCAGCCTGTGCCCTCTCACAGTCCAGGAGCCCTAGGGGGATGTCCAACTGATGGCTTAGGCCTGCTCCCCACGGGGAGTGTCATACATCCTTAGCATTACCATGAAGGTGGGAGAGGCTGTGAGTCGGTTGTTCTGCTGTTCAGTCAATTTGCATATTAGCCATTTATTATATAGGATAGATAATCATAGTTAAATATTTTTCATAAAATTTTAAGCATATTTAAAACATACCTTTATATCAATACTTTACATAACATTATATTTTAAACATTTCTTATTAAACTATTCAATTATTTGTTTTTTAAATACAAAGCTTTTTATTGAATTGAGATACATAATATTATGAACTCTATGTAGTTACTTTTAGAAATTAAATTAAGGGATTAATTTTTATTTTATGTGAGAAAAATATACACACATACAAACATACATGTAAAGGAAAGTTTGGCAGCATTATCTTTGGAATTTTCTCTTAATTGTTTTATAAATATGTCTACACTAGAGGCCTGGTGCACAAAATTTGTGCATGGGTGGGTGTCCCTCAGACTGGCCTGCACCCTCTCCAATCTGGGACCCCTTGGGGGATGTCCGACTGCCTGTTTAGGCCCAATCCCACCAGCAGTTGGACATCCCTCTCACAATCTGGGACCGCTGGCTCCTAACTCCTTGCCTGCCTGCCTGCCTGATTGCCCCTAACTGCTTCTGCCTGCCAAACTGATTGCCCCTAACCACTCCCCTGCCAGCCTGATTGACCCCCAACTGCCCTCCCCTATCAGCCTGGTTCTCCCCAACTGCCCTCCCCTGCTGGCCATTTTGTGGTGGCCATCTTGTGGTAGCCACCTTGTGATGATGTCGTGTAAGGGCGTCACACATGACACCACCTAGGCTTTTATTATATAGGATACTATATAATAATTTATTTAAATAATTTAAATCTTTAAATAATTTATTTAAAAATATTTAAATAATTATTTTGGTTTATATAAGTTTTTATACTTATTTTGGTAGAACTCAATTGAATTATCCATGCTTCAATTATGTAAGCACTAACGCTACATTATTTCCTCCAATTATGAGAATAAAGTTCATCTTTAAACCTGAAAAAAACACATTCTGATGCATAAAATCAGAGTATGAATATAGAAAACAAATACTTCTAAGTACATAGGAGGTTTTTTTTGTGTGTTTTTTTTCCAATTTAGCTCCTTTTTTTTAAATTTGGTATTCTTTCTATACTTACAGTTGGGCAAACCTGAATTATGCAGGTCAAACTTAATGTTGAGCAAATTATGATAATGGAATAGTACACTAAAGGTACACTTTATCATTCATACAGTTGAATGTTCTGTTGGACTGTATTTTAAAGAGGTCATTCTATTCTTTCAGATTATAATTTGTTTGAGATCCCATAAACTCAAACTATCAAATAAATACCTTTTGGATACTTGTGAAACCAAGGTGCTGTGATCAGATCTAAGTTCGTTGTCTCACAAAATCAAAGAATGACTTCAGGGACAAAGATGGTTAGTGGAAGCAAAGTTTATTGAGAGATAGATGGACTCCCTGCAGAAGACAGGGAGGGGGCCCAAAGTGGTTTGCCAGTGAAGCTTCTTTGTCTCAGGTTCCACAGTCTGCTGCCCCTTAAGCCAGCCCTGGAAAAGGTGCAGCTGGCATTGCAGGAGAGCCAAAAGCTGGCCATTGTCCAAAGCTCCCATTCCATGTTGCAGCCGGTGTAGTCCATCATCCAAGCTGATTAAACTCCAATAGTCCATGTGTGGAGTCCCACATGACCACAGGCCCCCTTGACATGGGGATAATAGCCCCTTCCAGAGGAGATCCTGGAACCTAGTGTGCGAGAGAGAGAAGAAGGAAGTGTGCTTCTTTGTCTAGTGATAGATATATGATTGGTCATTTCAAAGAATTCTGCCTTAGCAACATCCATACATTGTAAGGCTCAGGTTCCCACCTGCAGGACAGACCTGATTAAGGACTGCTATTAAGGACTGCTACCTCTAGTCAGAGGTGACCTCACTGTTCCCACCTAGCCAGGTTGCCTGAGCAACCTCTGCCCAGCTGTGTTCAGTTCTAGGTCCTGCTTGTCTCTGTGGTACAGTCAGCAGCTGTATCCTATTATTTCACAAGATTCTTTTAATCTTGGGTTTCCCTGTGCTATTCCCCCTCCCGTGGTCCTGTCCCTGACTACCTAGCCCTCTTCTTTCTATCTCCTCACTTGTAAGATTTTTACAAATTCTAAATATAAAATAATTGCAAATGAAATTAATTATCCAGAAATCTGATTATCAGCTTATTAAATTTACTTCCTAAATTTCCTTTATCTTTTTATATTATTCTGTAGACTTGAGCTCATCATTTATTTACTCTGTTGAATTTATGTTTTGTTCAGTATCTTTAAGAATTTTGAGTTGTATAATAGCTTGATAACATGTAAGGTATTTAAAACTTGCCATTTTATATATAACTAGAGGCCCGGTGCACAAAATTCATGCACGGGTGTGGGGTTCCCTCAGCCCAGCCTGCACCCTCTCCAATATGGGACACCTTGGGGGATGTCCAACTGCTGGTCTAGGCCCGACCCCTGTGGGATAGGGCCTAACCCGGCAGTCGGACATCCCTCTCACAATCCAGGACTACTGGCTCCTAACTGCTCTCCTGCCTGCATGCCTGATCACCCCCAACGGCCCTGCCCTGCCAGCCCAATTGCCCCCAACTTCCCTCCCCTGCTGGCCTGGTCCCCTACAACTTCCCTCCCCTGCAGGCCTGACCTCCCACAATGACCCTCCCCTGTCGGCCATCTTGTGGTGGCCATCTTGTGATTATGTCACGCGAGGGTGTGATGCCACCTAGGCTTTTATAATATAGGATGTCATAAGAGTATAAGACTACATTCTTGCCCTGACCGGTTTGGCTCAGTGGATAGAGCATCGTCCTGCGGGCTGAACGGTCCCAGGTTCGATTCTGGCCAAGGGCATGTACCTTGGTTGTGGGCACATCCCTAGTCGGGGGTGTGCAAGAGGCAGCTGATCGATGTTTCTCTCTCATTGATGTTTCTAACTCTCTATCCCCTTCACTTCCTCTTTGTGAAAAATCAATAAAATATATTTTTTAAAAAAGGACTACATTCTTTATAAAACTGTTGATTATTTTTACTTTATGATTGACTAGTGCAATTAATTCATTTATCTATATTTTTAAAATATTAATAAATTACAGATAATTTGCCCATCACACTAGACATTCTTTTATAAAGTCACTTTGTTTAGCTTTTCTTATAGCGGGGGGGAATCCTGTATAATAAAGAGCTAATATACTAATTAGACCAAACAGCAGAACGACCATCCGGACGATCTTCTGGATAAAGCTGGGGCTGCAAGGGCCAGCTGAGGCTGTGAGGGCCTGAGAGGGCTGCCTGGGACTGCGAGGTGCTGTGAGGGCCGGCTGGGGCTGCGAGGGGCTGCGAGGGCAGGCCAAGGCAGCCACGGCTGAGGGCTGAGCCCTTTACAGAATTTCGTGCATCAGGCCTCTAGTATACAAATAAACAAATATTGACAGACAACATAATTGCTTATGTATGAGATCTATGGTTACTCTAGAAAAGTCAATGTATAAGACCAATATCAAGTATGTACTAGTGGTGAGCTGTGCGGAGATATGCTTTAAAGAGGAAATGCTACTTCAGTTTAAAAGAAGTAAGAATGCCCTAGCTGAGTGGCATAATTGGTTGATTGGTTGGAGTGTCTTCTCCTATACCAAAAAGTTTGTGGGTTTTCATTCCCATTCAGGGCACATACCTGGGTTGTGGGGTTTGAACCCTGGTCTAATAGGAGTAACTGAAGGATGTTTCTCCCTTACATCTCTCTCTCTCTCTCTCTCTCTCTCTCTCTCTCTCTCTCTCTCTCTCTCCCCTTCTTCTTTCTCTAAAAATCAATAAAAACATATATTCAGGTAAGGATTAAAAAAAAATAAACAAAAGGAAGTAGGAGTAACCAAATATAGATAATTACTATTCACCGTGATTGGTAATTTGATTGGCCTTTCTTCCACCCTATAGGAAGAGGATACTTTCCTTCCTTTTGGTCAATAAAGTTTGAGCAGAAGAATTATGTGTGTATTCCTCATACAGGTGTAAAACTACGAGACCCTTTTCCCCCCTCTGCCCCAGCAAGCATGGTGGCACATGATAATGCGAAGACTGAGTCATCACATAGAGGTTGGCTTTCCTGAGTGTTTCCTCACACAGAAGTATAATTTGCATGATAAATTTTTAAACATTTAGTTTTTTAAGCCACTCTAATTTAAGGCTCACAGTATAACTTAGAATATCCTGAATAATATACAAACATAATGTGAGAGGTGGTATGCTAAAGAGACTGGGGTAAGAGAAAACTTAATGTTCAAAAGTCAGGTATGAAAAACAAACAAACCAAAAAACATGGTATTTTGTTGGAAAGGGGAGAAGTCCAATAAAGCTTGATTTTACAGAAAAATGAAGGTGGAGTTGAAAATTAGGGTAAATTGTTTTCACTTAGAAATGATATGTTTAGAAACAATATGTTTCTATTTTATCATCAGTACAAATGGCAGCTAGTGAAACATTAGAAACAAAAATGTAATATGAACTCATTTTCATATTAGAAATTATCTTGGCTATAGTATAATAAATATATTGGATTAATAAATTAACTATGTGAGGTGATCAGTAAATAATTTGTTTGAGTTGATGGAAAACAGTGTTTATGTTTTCCCTTTTAGTATTTTTAAAATGTTGAACCATTATCTCTACTCTGCATTTTTTCTGATTAATAATCAGACACTTTTGGTATTTCCTCTCAATATTATATCTTGTCACTGTGACAGTTTGCAATATTTTTTTTGATTTTTATTAGTTAGACTATGATTTGACTAGTTATGGTTTATTTTGTATTTATCTTCCTTGGAGGCAACAAAACTTTTTGAATCTGTATACCAGTAATTTTTTTTTCCAATTTTAGAAAAATTCAGCTTTTATCTTCAATTTTTTTCCTAGTCTCAGTCAATTGTCCTTTTAAGATTCCAGCTAAGACATTTTAGATATTTGGTATTATACCACAGATTCCCTGAGTCTATGCTAATTTTCTTTTTTCCCCCTCTCTTCCTCAGATTTGTTCATAATGATAACTCCTTAAGATCGCTAACTCTACTTTTTCAATACTCATCCAGGGAATTGTTCATCTTCTTTGCTATATATTTTAATTATAGAATTTATATTTGGCTCTGTATTTATAGTAATTGTTTCTATGCTGAGTTCACCTATCTGTTCATTAAAGGTCATATGTTTAAAGTTTATAAAAATATTTATAAACAACTCCCTTTACATCATTGTCTGGTAGGTTCAATATTTGTGTCATGTCAATCTTTTTTTGCTCACGGCTTCAGTTCTTGGTTATGAATTACATTTTTAGGTGTGTTTTTTCACATATCTAACAAGTTTTAATTATATGGTTCATAATACAGACTAGCTATTGTAGAGACTCCAGTTTGCGGTATCTTCCTGTGACCCATGTTGTGTTTATTTTGGTTCTAGAAAATAGTTGAATTACTGGCTAATCATGTTGATCTTTTGTACACTTAAATTTACTATTAGAGCATATGTATACAGAAGTCTGGAGTCTTTTGAAAGCTCTTCTAATTTGAAATGACTTAAATCCAATCTCTGTATTCTATAAAGACCTTGTAAAACCTTGTTTTTTGGCTTTGTTAGAACATATCTAGTAGACTAATTTTCATGTGGTGTCATTATGATTATTACTTGTACTTATGATATCATCCAGCTGACTTTTGTGATAAATTAATTGCTCTAATCTGGCTGAATCAAAAATTGAAACTTTCCCAACACTGCTTGGCCCCTAGTGTTATCTGCTTTACTCTCAATCCTGTAGTAAATTTGATAAATGAATACTCTCTCTGATAAACCTTGAGTTTTTGCCCTATGCATATGCAGCCTACCTATCATTCAAGGATTCATGGGAAAACTCTGACAATGATTTTTGAGAACTCCCCATTTGCATAGATACTTCCTCTCTAAGAAACTGTCCTGTGATTTCAGATGCTTTTGTTGATCAGGTCATTTTGTTCAGGAAATCACCATGATATTTAGGACTCTAGCTCAAAGTAGTTTGAGCAAACCTGATTCTGTGGTTTGCCTCCTGAGTTTCCCTTCTGCCATAAATTATAAATGTAAACTTCTTATTTTCCAATGTCGAAAATAAACTGCCTCATATATTTTGTCTATTTTAAAATGTGTATTTATTGTGACTTATCAAATAGTACTTAATCTACTATAGCTGGAAGTGGAGTTCTATACAACTTTTGTTTGAAAAACAAACAACTTAAGTGAGAGAACAAATAGTGTAATAAAAATAGCTACTGATATTCCCCCCTAATTAACCTATCACTATTATATTTCAACAATGCCTCTCTGTGTGTCCCGACAGTTCACATATGTGATTTAAATAGCTACAGTCTATTTGTAGGTTGAAAAAGTCATAATGGATTTTCTAAGCTTTCCCTAGAGTCCCTCCTCTTCTTCTGAGCACAGCACTGTTCTCCGTTAGCTTAGCTGGACTTCTCACCAAGCTGAGCTTTGTCCCAGCATCATTTTGTTTTGCTCCAATGCTTACCCACCCTACTTTATTTCCTTAGAGTGCTCCAAGCTTAGCTCTGTTCCCTGATCTTTCCAAATTTGTGCATTTATACTAATGGCATGATTTAATGTTACTTATACAGTAAATTTTGTTAAAGTATTTAAGCTGCTCTGGAAAATAGTTTAGCCTACAGGATTTTAAAAAGACAAATGTATTCATTAAAATAATGACTTGTGGCAAATGTACAAAATTAATTTTTACAATTACCTTACTAACTCGTAGGACCAATCATTTAGATTTAGAAATATAAAGACGAATGGAAAAGAAGACTAAGCTATTCTAATAAAATGGAAAACAGTCAGGATTTAGGTGAAAACTATGTGAATGTGAAGTTCTAAGCAATTGATGTGAGTGACCTTAAATAGGAATTCACAAAATAAATTTGTACACATTTTATTTTTTGCATATTACTACATGATAAAATATTTTCATCTGGTCAGTTTTACAAATGAAGAATGGTTATAAATATGCGGTGTTTGGTGTTGATTAGAATAATCTACTCATCTTTGATATTCTGGCAGCAGATGACAATCCACACACAGGAATTTGATTCTAGCAAAGGAACATATGGAGAACAGCAGGTCCAAATGAACACATCTATCCAGGCTGCCCATTCACACTGCACAGGGTCAATAAAAGGCTCGCAGATGGAATTCTCACTTGAGATTATTGAGATTCAAACTGGTAATTCTGATTTGAGCAGAAATCTATGGAGAATCTAGAATGTATAAAATTACTTCTATAGGTTATTAGTAACCTTTTTTGAAAACATTTTATTATTTACTAGAGGCCCAGAGCACAAATTTGTGCACAGGTGGGGTCTGGCTGCCCCCTACACACACTGATTGGGGGCCAAGCCAGCTGAGGCAAGGGGCCGCAGGAGGTTGGCCAATCAGCTCCGCTCATGATCGGGGTGGACAGGGCTGATTGGGGGCCGGGGCAGCCAGGGGAAGGGGCCACAGGCAGTTGGCTGGCTGGCCCTGCCCCTGAACAGGGTGGGGGGGCTGATTGGGGGCCAGGTGGCTGGGGAGAGGGGTATCAGGTGGTTGGCCAGCCAGCCCTGCCCCCAATTGTGGTGAGGGGGGCAAATTGGAGGTTGGGTAGGCTGGGGAGGGGACACAGGAGATTGGGGGGGCAATCATGGCCCCGGTAGGGCCAGTTGGCCACCGCAGTATACATCATAGCGACCGGTCATTCTGGTCATTCTGGTCATTCAAGTCATTCTGTCATTCTGGTTGCTTGGCTTTTATATATATAGATTTGAAGTAAATTAATACTTAATGCCCATAATAATGAAATTAAGTTTACCATATTAACATTACAATTTTGACTTTCCAAAAATATTTATGAGCAAAATTAAGGTATTCATAAATTTTTATTTATTTTTGTTAATCCTCATCCGAGTATATTTTTTCCATTGATTTTTTAAAAATTCTTTATTGTTTAAAGTATTACATATAGTGTTACATATGTCTCCTTTTCCCCCCATTGACTTCTCCCCAGCCACCCCCACACTGCTGGCACATGCCCTGACCCCCTAGTGTCTGTGTCCACGGGTTACGCTTATATGCATGCATACAAGTCCTTTGGTTGATCTCTTACCCCTCTCCCTCTCCCCTGCCTTCCATCTGAAGTTTGATGGTCTGTTTGTTTTTTCTCTGTCTCTGAATCTATTTTTGTTAATCAGTTTATGTTGTTTATTATATTCCATAAATAAGTGAGATCATGTGATATTTATCTTTCTCCTACTGGCTTATTTTGCTTAGCATAATGCTCTTCATGTCCATCCATGCTGTTGTGAATGGTAAGAGTTCTTTCTTTTTTACAGCTGCATAGTATTCCATTGTGTAGATGAACCACAGTTTTTTAATCCACTCACCTACTGATGGGCACCTAGGCTGTTTCCAAATCTTAGCTGTTGTAAATTGCACTGCTATGAACATAGGTGTGAATATGTCTTTTCTGATTGGTGTTTTTGATTTCTTGGGATATATGCCTAGAGGTGGGATGACTGAATCAAATGGTACTTTTTTGAGGAAACTCCATACTGTTTTTCACAGTGGCTGTACAAGTCTACATTCCCACCAGCAGTGCACGACTTCTAACCAAGGTTAAGGTATTTAAGCTGCTCTAGAAAATAGTTTAGCCCACAGGATTTTAAAAATTCACATCCTTGCTAGCACTTGTCCTTTGTCAATTTGTTGATGATAGCCATTCTGACAGGTGTGAAATGGTATGTCATTGTCATTTTGATTTGCATCTCTTGGATGATTAGTGACTTTGAGCATCTTTTCATATGTCTCTTGGCCTTCTGTATGTCCACTTTAGAAAAGTGTCTATTTAAGCTTTTGCCCATTTTTTGATTGGATTGTTTATCTTCTTTTGTTGAGATGTATGAGTTCCCTATAAATTTTGGAGATTAGGCCCTTATCAGATATAACATTGGAAACAATGTTCTCCCATGTAGTGGGCTTTCTTGTTATTTTGTTGATGGTTTCTTTTGCTGTGCAGAAGTTTTTTTATTTTGATGTGGTCCCATTTGTTTATATTCTTCTTAATTTCCATTGTCATAGGAGCATTATCAATAAAGATATAGCTACATTTGTCCAATGTTTTTCTGACTATAGATTATCATAAGATTTTTATGGTTTCCCATTTTACATTTAAGTCCTTTATCTATTTTGAGTTTATTTTTGTGGATGGTGTAAGTTGGTGGTATAGCTTCAGTTTTTTGCATGTATCTGTACAATTTTCCCTGAACCATTTATTAAAGAGACTGTCTTGGCTCCACTGTATGCTCTTGCCTCCTTTGTCAAATGTTAATTGAGCATAATGGCTTGGGTCAATTTCTGGGTTGTCTGTTCTGTTCCATTGGTCTATGTCTCTTCCAGGCAGTTTTTTGAACAGTGGCTTTGTAATATAGATTGATATCTGGTATTGTGATCCCTCCAACTTTGTTCCTCTTTCTCAGGATTGCTGCAGCTATTCAGAGACTTTTATTATTCCATATGAATTTTTGAAGAGTTTTTTTCTAGGTCTGTGAAATATGCCATTGGTATCTTAATGGGATTGCATTAAATCTAGAGATTGCTTTAGGTAGTAAGGACATTTTAATGATGTTGATTCTACCAATCCATGAACACGGTATGTTCTTCCATCTGTTTATGTCTTCCTCTATCTCTTTTTTCAATGTCCTGTAGTTTACAGAGTAGAGGTCTTTTACCTCTTTAGTTAAGTTTATTCCTAGGTATCTTAATTTTTTTTTTGATGCAATGGTACTAGTAAATGGGATTTTTTGTTTGTTCGTTTCTCTTTCTATGAGTTCATTATTGCTGTATAAAAAAAACCATAGATTTCTTGGTGTTAATTTTGTATCCTGCTACATTGCTGAATTCATTTACTAAATCTAGTAGTTTTTTTGATGGAGTGTTTAGGGTTTTCTACGTATAGTATCATGTCTTCTGCAAATAATGACAGTTTTACTTCTTCTTTTCCAATTTGGATGCCTTTTATTTCTTCTTGTCTGATCGCTATGGCTAGCACTTCCAGTACTATATTGAACAGAAGTGGTGAGAGTGGGCATCCCTGTCTTGTTCATGTTCTTAGGGGAAATGGTTTTAGTTTTTGCCCATTGAGTATGATGTTGGCTGTAGGTTTGTCATATAAGGCTTTTATTATGTTGAGGTGTGATCCCTTTATTCCCACTTTGCTGAAAGTTTTTATCAAGAAAGAATACTGTATTTTGTCAAATGCTTTTTCTGCATCAATTGATGTGATTGAGCTCCCCTGTGGCCAGAGTGGGTGGCTGAGTTACCCTGGGCTCTGAGTGAAGTGGGGTAGGTTGCTCTGGGTCATACAGTCCCCACTTTCTTGACTTCTGGAGTGAGATGCGTGCATGCTAGGTTGCTCCAGTTTGCCCCTCCTCAGTGTGGAGTGGGGGTGGGTTGCCCTGGGCTGCTCAGTCTGTGCTCCCATGTGGCCTGCTCTGGGTTGCTCAGGGTTGTCTTAGCAGCAGGTCCTGGTGCTGGGGGTGGAGCAGGTGCCTGGTGGCTTTGGGTCAGGCTAGAAGCAGGGTTCTGGGTTCTGGGGTAGGGGTGGGACACAGGGTTCCCCCTGGCTTGCACGCACTGTGGGGTGTTGGAGCCAGATCCTAGGATGCTGGGTCCCAGCGGGCTGAAGAGGAGGCCTTGTGTGGGATGCGCTCCCTGCAGATATCTGGAAGCCTGTTGGGAGGTACTGTACCTCTCACTGCAGGGGCACATGGTGGTTCCACGTGGGTTATGGCTGGCAAGCAGTGTTCTCTAGGCCTCCTCTGCCCTTCCTTGTTGAAAATTGTCTCCTCAGCTGTGTCTAATTTGTTAATTCAGGGTAGATGTTCTCTGATTTAGCTGCTTTTCTGGCCTGGCCCTAGGAGGAGGTGCAGGTCACTGCTGCCTATTCACTGCCAATTTTTCTCTCTCCATTAAATTTTTTTTTTTTTTTTTTTTTTAGAGAGAGAGAGAGAGAATGGAAAGGAGGGGGAGAGAAAGATAGAGAGAAACATCAATGAGAGAGACATATCGACTGGTTGCCTCCTGCATGTGCTAATATTTGGTGCTACTATATAACTTCCATATAACTTATAGTTTCAGGACTTATGTTTAGGTCTTTGATCCATTTTGAATTAATTTTTGTACATGGGGACAGACTGTAATTCAGTTTCATTCATTTGCACGTGGATTTCCAGTTTTCCCAGCACCATTTATTGAAGAGACTATCTTTACACCATTGTGCATTTCTGGCTCTTTTGTCAAAAATTATCTGTTCATATATGTATGGTTTTATAGCTGGGCTCTCTTTTCTGTTCCATTGATCTGTGTGTCTGTTTCTCTGACAATACCATGCTTTTTTGATTATTGTAGCTTTGTAGTGAGATTTGAAGTCAGGTAGCATGATACCACCAGCTTTGGGGTTTTTTGTTTTTTGTTGTTTTTTTCAGGATTGCTTTGGTTTTTCAGGGTCTTTTGTGGTTCCATACAAATCTGATGATTTCTTATTCTATTTCTTTAAAAAATGGCATTGGGATTTTGATGGGGATTGCATTTAATCTATATATAGCTTTGGATAATATGGCCATTTTAAGTATGTTGATTCTTCTAATCCATGAATATGACATATTTTTACATTTTTGTATCTTTTTCAATCTCTTTTAATAATGCATTGTTATTTTCAGTATATAGGTCTTTCAAGTTCTTTGTTAAGTTTATCACTAGGTACTTTATTTATTGGTTGTTATTGTAAAAGAAATTGTTTTTCTCATTTCTTTTTCTGAAATTTTATTATTACTATACAAGGAGGCAATAGATTTTTGCACATTAATTTTGTATCCTAGAACTTGACTGTATTTGTTTCTTTTTTTAATAGTTTTTGGTAGAGCAATTAAGGTTTTCCATATACAGCATCATGTCATCTGCAAAAGGAGACAGTGTGATTTCTTCCTTTTCTATTTGTATGCCTTTTATTTCTTTATCTTGCTTGTTGTTCTGGCTTGTACTTCCAGCACTATGTTGAATAAGAGTGAAGAGAATGGACAACCTTGTCTTGTTCCTGATCTTAGGGGAAAAGCTTTCAGTTTTTTTTGCCATTGATTATGATATTAGCTGAGGGTTTATTATATATGGCCTTTATTATGTTGAGCTACTTTCCTTCTATTCCTATTTTATTGAGCATTTTAATCATAAAAGTATGCTGTATCTTATCAAATGTTTTTATTGCATCTATTTATAAGATCATAGTATTTTATCCTTTCTTTTGTTAATGTGGTGTATTACACAGATTGATTTGTGAATGTTGAATCATTCTTGTGACCCTGAAATGAATCCCACTTGATTGTGATGTATTATTTTTTGGATGTACTGTTGTATTCGATTAGCTGTATTTTGTTTAGGATTTTTGCATCTGTATTCATCAGTGATATTGGTCTGCAGTTTTTGTTTTTTTGTGTTATTTTTGCCAGGTTTTGTTATCTGGGTTAGTGGAATGTGTTAGAAGTATTGCCTCTTATTCAATTTTTTGGAAGCCTTTGAAAAGGATAGGTTTTCATTTGTCTTTGAACATTTGGTAGAATTCAATGGTGAAGACATCTGGTCCTAAACTTTGTGGGGGTTTTATTTGTTTTGTTTTGTTGTGGTTTTTTTTTGTTGTTGTTTGTTTTTTTTTTTTGAGGAGGTTATTAATGGTTGTTTCAATTTCTTCACTGCTAATCAGTCTATTTAGATTTTCTAATTCTTCATGATTTAGTCTAGGATAGTTATATATCTCTAGGAACTTATCCATTCCTTCTAGGTTATTGAATTTGGTGGCATATAGTCTTTCATAATATTCTAATACGATATCTGCAATGTCTGTGATGATTTCTCCTCTCTCATTTCTTATTTTGTTTATATGGGACTTTTCTCTTTGAGTCTAGCCAGGGGTTTGTCAATTTTATTAATCTTTTCAAAGAACCAGCTATTTATTTATTTATTTATTTATTTATTTATTTATTTATTTAGATAGTCTTTTTGTTCTCTATTTCATTTAATTCTGCCCTAATTTTTATTATGCCCTTTTTTCTGACTCTGGGTTGCTTTTGCTCTTTTTTTTTCCTACTATTTTACAATGTGATGTTAGGTTGTTTACTTGGGATTTCTCTTGTTTCTTGAGATAGGTCTGTAATGATATAAGCTTTCCTCTTATTACTGCTTTTACTACATCTCAGAAGTTTTGAGATGTTGTGTTATCATTCTTATTTGCTTTTATATATCATTTGAGCTCATATTTTATTTCTTCTTTGACCTAGTCATTTTTTAGTAATATGTTGTTTAATCTCCATGTATTTGTGGGTTTTTTATTGTAACTACTTTTTGTAGTTGAATTCTATTTTCAAGGCATCTTGGTCAGAAAATATGCTTGGTATAATTTCTATTCTTTTTAATTTGTTGATGCTTGTTCTGTGACCCAACATATGCTCTATCCTTGAGAATGTCCCATGTGTGCTGGAGAAGAATATACCAGTGTACCGGTTAATAATGAGGATTTTTTCAATAGATGGAGTACACATATGTTAATATATGTGCTATTTGATACATATGCTATTTTGTTGTATTGACAACAAGCTTAAAAACTTTATATGTCATATTTTCTGAAGGTGTTAACATCATAGATATTTTTACACTTAAAAATGTCAAATTTCGTGCCAAAAAAGAGCATTTGTGGGAAGTTTTAATTCATTATTTTGAAGAAAAGTGCTGCTGAAAGTTACCATATACTTCGGGAAGCTTATGGTGAACATGCTCCATCTCAAGATACTTGTGAACGCTGGTTTAAATGCTTTAAAAGTGATGATTTTGTTGCGAAAGACAAAGAACGTCCAGGTCAACCGAAAAAGTTTGAAGACCAACAATTAAAAGCATTATTGGATGAAGATGCGTGTCAAACTCAAAAACAACTTGCAGAAAGATTAAATGTTGCTCAACAAACAATTTCCGATTGTTCACAAGCAATGGGAAAGGTTTTAAAGGAAGGAAAATGGGTGCCACATCAACTGAACGTAAGACAAATGCAAAACCCAAAAGTCATCAGTAAAATGTTGCTTCAACGGCATGAAAAAAAGGTTTTTTTGCATCAAATTGTGACTGGTGATGAAAAGTGGATTTATTTTGAGAATTCCAAATGCAAAAAATCATGGGTTGATCCAGGTCAACCATCAACATCGACTGCAAGGCCAAATCGCTTCGGAGAAAAGACAATGCTCTGTGTTTGGTGGGATCAGAAAGGTGTGGTGTATTATGAGCTTCTAAAACCAGGTGAAACCGTTAATACTGATCGCTACCGACAACAAATAATCAATTTGAACCATGCTTTGATTGTAAAACAACCAGAATGTTCTGGAAGACACGGCAAAGTAATGTTGCTTCATGATAATGCACTGTCACACACTTCAAAACTAGTTAAAGACCCATTAAAAGATCTTGCCTGAGAAGTATCAATCCATCCACTGTATTCACCAGACCTCACTCCTTCAGATCACCACTTGTTCCGATTGATGGCACACACACTTTCTGAGCAGCACTTCCAAACATACAAAGAAGTGGAAAATTTGGTCTCTTAATGGTTTTCCTCAAAACAAGAAAAGTTCTATTGGGACGGTTTCCACAAATTACCTGAAAGATGGGGGAAATGTGTAGCTAGCAATGGACATTACTTTGAATAAAGCACTTTTTATGTCTCTCTTGAAATTATTGTGTTTTCTTTGATTACAAAATTCGCATTATGAACCGGCACACCTAGTATAATCTGAAGTTTTGGGATGAAATGTTCTGTAAATGTCAGTTATAGCCATTTGGCCCAGTGTTTCATTTAAGGCCAATATTTCTTTATTGATTTTTTATTTTTTTGATCTGTCTAGAGCTGTCAATGGAGTATTAAGGTCTCCAACTATGACTTTGTTGTGATCTGTTTCTCCCTTTCGTTCTTAGAGTAGCTGTTTAATATATTTTGGTGTTCCCTGGTTAGGTGCGCATATATATATATATATATATATATATATATATATATATTAAGAAGTGCTTTTTTTCTTGATGAAGTATTACCTTTATCATTATAAAAAATCCATCTTTGTCTCATTTTATCTTTGTTACCTTGAGGTCTATAATGTCAGGTATAAGTATGGCTACACCTGATTTTCTTTGTGGATGTTATTTGCTTGAAGAATCATTTTACAACCTTTTACTTTGAATCTACCTTTGTCTTTGCTGTTTAGATGTGTCTCTTGTAGGCAGCATATGGTTGGGTTTTGTTTTTTTATCCACTCTGCTACCCTGTGCCTCTTTATTGGTGAATTCAGACTATTTACCTTTAGGGTAATTATTGATGTACAAGGATTTCCTATAGCCATTTTATCTTTTGTTTTCTGGTAGCTCTGTGCCTCCATTGGTTCTATATACCCAAGGCTATGCACAAATACAAGTAAAGATAATCTTGAAGAGAATTTGCTGTTAATACTTAGTTGTGTAGAAATATGAGAAATTTAAGGCCAATTGTCTCCCCAAAACACACACATACAGAAAACGTTTAAATTCATCACAATCATGTTTGACGTGGGAAGCTTTTATATAAAATCAGGGTTTCTTATTTTAAGGGTTTATTATCTATGATGGACCTCTGTATGCACAGGTGATTCCATTTTTAGTGTGTCTCCATGGGAGAATGGGGCTTGAAGGACTGATGCAAGATGTTATTTAAATCTACTGATATGTTTAATAGACTATCTTGTTTCTGACCCAGAGGCTTCATATATGTCTGTCAGGGTCTATGATACTGTAACAGATTAACTGGCTAACCTGTGAGCTTACAAATTAGGGTAAAATCTCAGACCCTTCAGAATGCCTGACCTGACATTTTGATATGTGAAAGTAATACATACCAAATGGTCGATTTTGAAAGCATGAAATTAATGGATATTATATTATAATGTTTACATAGTACATATATGTATATATATCCTAGGTTATATATAATACAATGTATATATGTATGTGTAAATGTAAATATATGTATATTTAAAATAGTAATAAAATGTAACATGCAGATTTTCTACAAGGATATAAGGCTTCAGTTCAAATATAAAAAATGTAGAATATTTTACATATATTTTAAAGGCACAATATATTGCAGATATCTAGGGAACATTTAACATTTTCATTTTCTTCTTAATTTTATCTTCTTTTATTAACCATTGTTATTGTTGGTGCCATTTGATTGAGGTATGAATGACCACAAATTTAGAATGACTGACAGTTACCCTATAGTTCATATAGAAAATATTTCTAACAGAAAGTTAGACTAAAAAGTGAAGCTATATATGAATGAATATCATAATTCTTTTAGTATCCATGATAAAAATCTGAAAGTAATTTCCAGCATGATATTCTTAATAAACTGGTGAAATGTTGATAAAAAATGTCTTAGAATAGTGACCCTACCACTAAAATCAGCTAGGAGGGAAATAAGAAAGAAAAACTTAGGTAGTATTTGCAACCATATCCATAGCTATAGCTATAATCCTACAGAAGAAGAATAAATATGTGAGTAGCAGCACCTAACATTTCTGTCTTGGAGGTACACTTTTATATTTCCTGTTTAAACACAAATATTTTCAAGCACGAAATTATAAATATAACCCCCCCCCCCACGAAATTCTTTCTTTATCTTTATAAACTCAAAATCTAAAAAAAAATGTATATACACACTTTGAATAATTACAAAGGCAGTGTTTATTATAATATATTTCATTTAACAGCTATCAGATAATAGAGTGTGTATTTCTCTAGAAAGTATTAATCGTAATTTATTCTTGAATATGGAAGAAATATGTTTACAGATTTCTATACCTCATTTAAAGATTCATCTTGGGTTGCCATTTCACTGAACTTGTATGAAACCTTAACTTGACCCTCATTTGCCATTTCACACTGCCCCAGGGTGGTGTTAAGGTTATAGGAAATTCATAGTGTGAAAGCTTTGGGAAGGGAGTATAGTTGCTTCAGTTTCCTGAGTAATCTTTAAAACTTCAAAACATATTACCATAAAACTTTAGGTTTTTACTCAATGTCCATTGTCCTATCTACCTATAGGAATCTTGTATCAACCTCTTATTAGTTTCCCCTGGTGGATTGCTGACACCAGCTGTTCTAAGTAGTAGGGTAGTCATTCTATCTGTACAAGGAACCACAAAACTCTATTCTTATTAGCTCTCCCCAAGTGGGGGGCTTATTGATACAGATAAATAATAATTTTAATATTGAAATAGTTCATTTGTAAGAATTAACTAACTTATAAAGTATATTTTTGTGAGATAAATTATTGAAAATAATTAAGAGATATTCTCATTTAAATATACAGCCAACAGCTGAGAACAATTTAGAAAAATGTCTTAAATGCACTTCTCTCATATACTCTTCTTTCTATTGCTGGAGCTGTTAAGTCTAGGAACTGTTATCCAGACTCCCTTGCCTAAAGAGCCACCTCATTTGTGAACTAATAAGATGAAATCATGTGAGATCTGCAAGTTAAAAGAGAGATCAAGGTAATAGTCTTCCTCCAGCATTATCAGAGATGGATGAGCTTGGGAGATAGGATTTCTGCTGTGGTTTCAAAGTGCTCCTTTCTGAATTGGCTGCCTGATTACAGCAGGCAGCTATACATACCAGTAGTGAAATCCTGCAATTCCTTACCTGAATAAGAGGAGCACTTTTTAGATTCTCTGACAGCTATAGGTAAAGCTGTCACATCTATGTTTGGCTTAGCTCCTCAGTCTGTTCAGTAATTTTAAAACATCAAATTCCTGTGCTAAATATCACACTAATTAAACAGAGATAAATTCTAGAATGTTTTTTGTGTTTCTCATGAAATCTTACTAAAGTAAATGAATTTATGTTTGGTATTGTTATATTCCCTGCTCAAAAATAATTTATTATCTAATTAAGGAAAGTGTTTACACTAAAAATTTTAGAAAATAACACGCAATATAATATGAAAAGGCACTGAAAAATGATGATATAACTATGCCAACTTATGCTGAAATTGTTAGAGAACCTGACAGTAAGCTATACTCACATTCCAGAGAGTCACTTCATAGCAATGTCTTTACAGGGAATCATCATTCTAGAGACATTCCTGAGGAAGTCAGAGTTAGAGAAATGCTGAATGAGGCTGGACAAGCAGAGGGACACTGTATAGAGCAGAGGCAGTTTCTGTATGTGAACAATGTAAAACAAATGAACAAAAACTAGCTTAGCTGTGATAGAAGTCTCATTTTGGAATTTAGTGGGAGGTATAAGCGAGCACATAAAATGATACTGGATTTTGAAAACGCATACAAACCTCATAATGCAATTTAGGTTTAATGCATCGCTTTAAGTTTCTGAAGTGCCCTGTCTGCTCTGTGATTCAGCACCAAGAAGACTTTCCAATCACTGGACTGTGAACTACATCCCACTACAGCACTGGAATGTGAACATTCTATGGTATTACGTTAGGGAGCTTACTATCTCTCTCTGATATTTGTAATCTGCACCATTTGGTTGACCACCTTTCCCCCAATCACTCCTTGTTGTGTTATCTACACACAAGGGTCCTTAAAATACCTTTTTTGAAAAGTATTCTTAAGTAGCCAGAAAAAATGATGGTAGAATAAAGCAGGGTTATAAATTCTACATTTATTAATACCTACCATAGTTAACTCCAACTGAATTATTAAAACAAACCACAAGAGTTACACATGCACCAATAGCATTTCCTTCTTCAAACAGCTCGCAGCAACAATTCCTTCTTTTCAAACAATATCGATTTATGTGATGGGAGACAGCATGGTTTTCATCTGAGTGTTATTTTACAGTGTTTGTTTATTTCCTAAAGTACAGCAGACGAAAGGATGTAGCAGTGGGGCCTCCAACCTGGATTATCAACTCTAAATTACCATTGACTCCAATTTCTCTCCTAGCTATCTGTGCTTCATGGGGAATGACCACTCAGGTCCTTTATCTATATTTCTTGTCACAGTTGGAAACCTTTCTTTTTTTTAGTGAACTCTTCCCACTGTTATCCCACCACTGGTTTTTCCCCAGTCACTCACTGCTCTAACACTTGGGTACCAGATGGTATAAAGTGACTTAAGGATGTATTTGCTGAGTGAACATAAGGAAAGCTGTCACTTGGCTTCTTTTTTATCACTAACATTCCACTACTAATGAACAGATAAGGAAATGCTTGATGGAAATAACAAGATCTGAACTTTGTGTGCTTTCTGAAATAAAGTGGAAAAATTTTTATTCCCATTGTTGTGGAAGAATTTTCCATGAAATCAGAAAGTTGGTAAGAAGGACATCTTAGCATTATATTAAAAATATTTTCATTGCATTAAAAATACTCAGGTTTCTTTGGTTCCTCAGATTTTCCTCCCTCTGTTCCTTCCTTCCTCCCTTCCTTCTTTCCTTCCTTCTTCTCTTTTTCTGACCTTTGCTTAATAGTTACACACTTTTAGTGATCATTGCAACAGTATGTTTTGGTAATTTCCTAGTTGTGTTTGACATAATTGGTGAAGGGAACTTTCCCTTTGTTTTGTCAATTAATAATGTAATCTGATGTTGTGTCAGAATTGAAAATATGAGGGAAAAATGTAATTTTAATAGTGTCAATAATAAAAGAAAGGAAGAAGAAAGCAAGTCTTGATGGGTGAGGAAGGAATTAAGGGGAGCTCAGTTATTTTGCAGTGGGATTATGGACCGCCTTTGCTTCCTCTTTATATATATATTTTGTATGTAAACATCAGGAATGTCCTCTAATAGCAGAAATGAAACCGCACTAAGTCTGGATAAAAGATAAAAATATCCCCTGGGCAATTGAATTTTGCTTTCTACAACCAAACTGCCTATATTTATGTTTAAACCACAGTGCTACCTGAGGCTTCATTTACTTCTGTAGTAAGCCAGAGATTATATATATATATACTAGAGGCCCGGTGCACAAAAATTTGTGCACTCCGGGGGGGGGGGTCCCCCAGCCCGGCCTGTGCCCTCTCGCAGTCTGGGACCCCTTGGGAGATAACGACCTGCTGGCTTAGGCCTGCTCCCGGGTGGCAGAGGGCACGTCCAATCCCTAGGTGCAGCCCCTGGTCAGGCTCAGAGCAGGGCCGATTGGGGAGTTGGGGCGCCACCTCATCATGCACAGAGCAGGGCGGATCGGGAGGTTGCGATGCCACCCTCAGTCACACTCAGGGTAGGGCCGATTGGGGGGTTGGGGCACCGCCCCCTGTCACACTCAAGGCAGGGTCGATGGGGAGGTTGCGGTGCCACCCCCTGTCACGCACAGAGCAGGGCCAATCAGGGGGTTGGGGCGCTGCCCCCTGTCACTCACAGAGCAGGGCCGATAGGGGAGTTGGGGCACCACCCCCTGTCACACACAGAGCAGGGCGTATCAAGGGGTTGGGGTGCTGCACCCTGTCACACTCAGGGCAGGGCCAATGGGGAGGTTATGGCTCTACCCTGTCACACACAGAGCAAGGCCCATGGAGGGGGGTTGGGGTGCCACCCTCTATCACCCACAGAGCAGGGCCGATCAGGGGGTTGGGGCGCCGCCACTGTCATACTCGGCAAGTTAGGCGGGGAACGTTGGAGTCCGCAGTCACTGAAGCAAGCAAGCCTCCCTGCTCGCTTCAGTGCATGGCTGCCGGCCGCCATCTTGGCTGACAGTTAATTTGCATAAGGATATGCTGATTAGCCAATGGGAAGGGTAGCAGTCGTACGCTAATTACCATGTTTCTCTTTTATTAGTGTAGATAGTGCTTCACCAGAAAATTGGAAACTCACATGTTCTCTAATTGATGGATCCAAATTTCTGTTTCTGAGGGCTACTGTTATTTCCTATTTATCTTTTTTTTTTCTTTTTTTTCAATCTTGAATTACTTTATTGATTAAGGTATTACATATGTGACCTCATCCCCCCATAACCCCTCCACCACTCATGCTCTCATCCCCCTGTTGTCTGTGTCTATTGGTTGGGCTTATATGCATGCACACAAGTCCTTTGGTTGATCCCTCCCCCTTACCCCCACCCTCCCCTACCTTCCCTCTGAGGTTTGACGGTCTGACTGTTTTTTTAATCAAATAGAAAATAGTGCACTCCCAAAACAAGTAAAATTAAAAGCTAGACAAAGTGCTAGAAATATAATCTGATAATTGAAGTCCACATTTAACAGTCACTGTATTCTTATTTATCAACTAATGATAATGTTATGCATAGTTTCATATAATGACTAAAAAGGAAATCATAACCATGTCTACAATCAAAGAAAGTATTGGTATAATAAAACACTCTCACAGAAGCAACAAAGATAATTTATTTTGGTTTATTTCTGATTTTCACAATTGAATCGGCGGGATTCACTCAATTAGTATAAGAGTTTATATTATTTCAAATTACAAGATTTCATGAAGAAAATAAACACACAATCTTGTCAGTGTGAAATTTGAAAGCTGTAGATCCTTCATGGAGGTTTGGAGACACCAAATTCTTCTGGGGCTTAGAACAAGTGAGAACAACAAAAGGGATGGTAAGGCATTGGTGGAAAAGCTGTGGCTGCTGAAATTGCTTTATCTATTCTATACTATTTTGCTCCGAGCTGGCACTGTTTAAGATCACATTATGGAAATGAGATTAAGACTCCACATTTATCATATCTTCCTATTTAGAGTATAACTACCATGTAAGCCATCTCCAACTACTCTGTCTGTATGTTAGCAAGACTTTATTTTCCTGAATATTGTCCTCGGGATGGCAGAACAGACTGGTTCAATGCGAAGCTTTGGTGAAATGTTTTCTCAGAAAAATCTCTTTCTGCTGCTAAGAGACTGCAACCTATAACCATCTGTGTTTTCTGTCCCTTGCCAAACTTTTCTGCTGTCTTTAGGTGGATGCTGCCTTTGTCTCTTTTGTGGTATCCAAACATGGTAAGCACTTTTATCAGTTGCATTCTTTCTGTTTAACAACCCTACTAAATATTATAGTGCATATTCAGGTACATATGCACACATATTATATACTTTAATATATTAATCGCCGTATTACTCTCGCATAACACTGCCTTGAAATCGTTTCCCCCATAGTGGTAACAGTGATGTATATAGGCATAAAATAAATCATAAAATAAATTAAGAAGCATGAGGAGAGATAGGTAAACTATATAATAAGTTAAAAAGGTAGTTCTAATGGTATAAAATGCTTTTCATGGCAAGTAAGAAATACTGGAAATGATAATTACTAGCATGTTTCCAGGACTGAAGGAAGTGTTCTTCAGCAAAAAGCACATGCTGATTGCCAAGAAGCAAGATAAAAATAAATTATCAACTTCATACAGTGTAGTAAAACCACAGTACATATAGAAAATGTAACAAAAGCCTATTTGTTACAAGGCAGAATGTAAAGATTATCTAGACAGGAAAAATGGATATCTACTTTCAGCTTTAACAGGGTAGCTCATATCAAATTAATCTTACTCAGAACAGCAAAAAAAGTTGGGTTATTGTTGTTATTATTATTATTATTATTATTATTTACAAGAAACCCCATGAGGCACTAGAAGGCAATCAGATTAAAGAGAACATGAAAAACAAAGTACAGTGTAAGAGAAACTGAATGAGAGGAACTTTACATTTTTATTTTCTGCTGATTTTTCCTTTGCTGAGTATTTGCTGATATTTGGTGTAGACCACAATAGCTATATAGTAAAAAGCAACCTAGAATTTAGAGCAGTTACAACAGCCTGGGAGACCTAAATATAAATTTAGGACTAGCAAGATAACTAGGAAGCTGAGGACCAAGATTCTAGCAAAGGTGGGGAACATCTGGCCTGCAAAGTCATTTGGTCTGGCCGTGGCAAGGCATTAGGGGTGAGTTAATTAAATGTGGACCAAATATAGTAGGCTAATTTTTAAGTTGATACTTTGGGATGGCCTGTAAATAATGTTATAAATGTCCAAATGGCCATTGGCAGGAAAAGTTTCCCTACCCACCTAGAGGAAAGAGTGCTGCAGGCCAGCAGATCCGCCATTCAAAACACAATGTTCCTGAAGTATCTGTGACCTCCAATGCTATGTCTGTGTGTGTGTGTGTGTGTGTGTGTGTGTGTGTGTTTTAAGGGAGCAGTGTTAAAAGACATTACCGTAAAAAATTCAATTGTAAAATATTCAGAAAAAGGGTGAGAGAGAGAAGAGAGAGAGAGAATATTATAGTAGAACTGGAGGCCTGATGCATGAAAATTCATGCAAGACTAGGCCATTCTTCCCCCAGCTGCTGGCACCAGCTTCCCTCCGGCACCCGGGATCTGGGCTGCTTCCCTCGGGCGGCCCGCAGGCACCTGGGACCCAGGCTGGCTTCCCTCAGGCCCCGGCTTAGTCAGGAATGATGTCCGGAATGACATCTGAAGGGACATCCAGTCTAATTAGCATGTTACCCTTTTATTATTATAGATTCTAGTAATTTTTTTCATGGCACAATAAAAATAATTAGCTAGGGATAATGAGCCCTAAAAAATCGCTAGCCTTCAGGTAAGATTCTAAAAACACTATGCCTTAAAAATCCAAGCAAATCAGGATGGATAGAGGTAATATCTCCATCCTCTGTCATTCCTCCAAAAGAAACAAATACTCTAAAGAATGATAACCGTTCAGTTACCATTTTTTCCTTACATATGTTTGCTGTAAGAGTAAGTAACTGCAACAACACCACAGTGTAATACAGCACACCAAAACTCAATATCTTGAAATAGCAATCACTTATTCTTATATTCGTAGGCTCTCATGTCTATGGTTTTGCAGTATATAGGCTTGATTCATCTGGGTTTGACTCCTGTTTGTGGTTTGATTCATGTCTGACCAACATTTCTTTTATGGCTAGTGGTCTTTTTAGGGTTTATTCATGATAATGGCAGGAATAAAAGACATTAGAATACACACAATATGACTTTTAAAGCTTGCACTCATAACACATTCACAAATGTTTATTGGGAAAATTGTTAACGTAATCAATTCTAATTTAAATGTCAATTCTCATATTGATTTAATATTTTCAAAGCATGCAAGAAAATGGAACATAGGTTAGAAAACAAGCAAACAAACAGAAAACAAATGGGACATATCAAAATACATATAAGTGATACAAACAATAGTTATCAGATATTGACAAAATATAATTATGATTAATATATTGAGAAAAGAGAAAGAAAGAGAAGAAGAATATCATGGAAACCTTAATATTGATTTAAAAACTGAAATTTATAGTAATATAGTATTAACTGCATTTTGGACAAATGGTAAAACAGAATAATTTATTGTATTTAAATAGAGGCAAAGAAAAATAGAAAAAGTGCAAATAGAAGAGTGAAAGAGACATGTGGGACATGGTTTGACAGATATTTAATTAGAACTTAGCAGACAAAGAAATGTGAGAATGGGCAGAAGTGTAATTTGAAGACATAATGACTATAAATTTTCACAAAAGCAATTTAAGATATGAAGTTAAAATTACAAAAATGTCAACCATCTCTAAGCAGAATAAATACAAAGAAAATTAATTGTAGGCATATCACAGTGTGCCTTAACCCTTAAAATCAGTCACAGGGCTTATTCTACATGTGTACAGGGTATACAAAGCTTCAAAGGGAACTGCTCTTGCCATACCACCAAGAAAGATATGTATAAATTAAATCATAATTTTCTTGTACCAATCAGAGTTGCAGAGCAACTTAGTAGACTAAAGTGTAAGAAATAGCAAGACCCTCTAGAAGAGATAGACAAAGCAATTATTCACTTTTGGCAAAGCATCATAGGGACAGGTGCTCAGTGCAAAAAAAAAAGTGAGTCAAAAGAATCCAGTTAACACGTTATCAATGGCTAAAAGCAGGGGTCCTCAAACTACGGCCCGCGGGCCACATGCAAATACAAATATTGCATTTGTTCCCGTTTTGTTTTTTTACTTCAAAATAAGATATGTGCAGTGTGCATAGGAATTTGTTCATAGTTTTTTTTAAACTATAGTCCAGCCCTCCAACGGTCTGAGGGACAGTGAACTGGCCCCCTGTTTAAAAAGTTTGAAGACCCCTGGCTAAAAGCCTACCTAGTGTGGGCTAGTATAAGAGTACAGAATCACTTGGAGCCATAGATACATTCTTTTTCTGAACATCCACTTGGTGCTCACAAAGGAATTGGAGAACTGGGCATAGATTGGGGAGGGTTCACCTCTGTAACAATAAAGAAGGGGTTCAGCCTTTGCTACAGGAAATACACAGACACACACACACACACACACACACAGACCCTTACCCATTATGAACCAAAAGCCATGATACCCTGGAGGAGGGGGGAAATGCTGTCACTTCACCCAGGCCCAGGGTAAAGACCAATGTAGCTGGGAGGTTAGAAGAAGAAAAAAACTTCTACTCACAGAAATGAAATAGGAAAATATACTGGACCAGACATCCCATGCCAATACCATTAGAAATCTACCACTGGGGAAGGAGCAGGAAATATTTCTTCCCATAATGACTACCAAAGATACAAACTGGATTAGCTGGCAGTGGAAAAAGAGACAGGGCCACTGAGAATGCCTCTTGCTTGAGACCTGGGCACAAGTTTGGAAACAAAACACAGTTAATCACCTCTGACCCTCATAATCAGGCTAGAATGTGCCAACTAACTGCTAAACTGGTCCAACACCGGGGCAGGGACAAGAGCGTGGAGAGTGACCCCCTCTGTGGCATGAGTGCCACACTCTACTATTAAGAGGTGAAGCAGTCAACAGATTTAGAACTTAAATCAGGCTTACAGATGACTTTGATGTTGACATTACCATCAAGAATTTAATAGAACAATGGTTAATAAATTAAAAGCTCTAGTGGAAAAAAAAGACAACATGCATTAACAGATGGTAAATTTAAGACAAGAAATAAAAACTATAAGAAAGACTCAGGTGGAAATGCTGGAAAAAACAAACAAACAGATCTACATGGGGAGAAACGTGAAGCATGCCCTAGACATGCCCCTGCAATTAGCAACATAGCCAGAATGTCCACCGTCAAACCTTCAAATCAATAGCTTTAGATTCTTGAGAGTGCCATGAGGTAAAAAATAAAAGACATTGAGATTGAGAAAGAACATAGAAAGTTGCAACAAAATATAGATGGTTACAAGTAAATTTTCTAAATGATATGCAATAATTTTTAATTAAGTGAATTTAGTAAGGTCACAGGGTATAAGGTCAATATGCAAAAGATAATTGTATTCCTCAATACTAATAATGAATAATTAGAAATTAACATTGAAACATGTAGCATTTATTAAAGCACACAAAATTATTTAAAAGATAGCTGTAAATATAATAAACATATGCAAGGTCTGTATGCTGAAAAATAGAAAAACTACTGAGAGAAATAAAAGAAAATATAAATTCATGGAACTTAGAAATGTTAAGATGTGAATTCTTTCCAACTTGATTGGAAATTCAATACAATCTTAAAGCCCTAGCAACATATTTTGTAGAAATTGAAAGTTGTTTTTTAAATACACATAAGGAGCAAAGGAAATAAACTAGTCAAAATAATTTTGAAAAACTATTTTTAAAGAACAAAGTTGGAAACTCATATCTGATTTCAAGATTTACTTTAAAGCTACTGAATTTAAAAAAACACACACATGCAATTGGCAATGTAAAGTGGCATAGATCAGTGGAATGGATGCAGTGGTTCTCAACCTTCTGGCCCTTTAAATACAGTTCCTCATGTTGTGACCCAACCATAAAATTATTTTCGTTGCTACTTCATAACTGTAATGTTGCTACTGTTATGAATCGTAATGTAAATATCTGATATGCAGGATGGTCTTAGGCGACCCCTGTGAAAGGGTCTCGACTGCCAAAGGGGTCACGACCCATAGGTTGAGAACCACTGGACTAGAGCATTAAAAAATAAACACACTCATATAAGGTAACTTGATTTTTGACAAAAATGCCAAAGCAATTTTATGAGAATTTAATATGTTAAATAAACGGTGCCGGAACTATTGAACACCCATTGCATGTATATGCAAATATATGTAAAAAATATATGTGTGTGCATTAAAAATATATATATTCACAAATAAACAGAACTTAAGCATAAGACATAAAAACATAAAAAATAAAGGTTTTATAAGAAATACATGAAGAACTATGGGACTATTATTTATGGCCTTGGTAATACAAAGATTGCCTAAATATTGCATAAAAGAATGAAAAAAGTTCATGTTTTTCTTTATCAAAATAAAAAAAAATCCTTTAAGTTTTATTTAAAAATGGGAAAAGATTTGACCATCTGTACTAATAAAAGGGTAATATGCTAATTAGACTGGGAGTTCTTCCAGGAGACCTTCCAGACATCCTTCTGGACAAAGCCATGGTTGTGGGGCCAAGGCAGAGGTGATTAGGGGTGATCAGGCCAGGAAGGGAGGGCAGTTGGGGTTGATCAGGCCAGCAGGGGACCAGTTGGGGGTGAGCAGGCTGGCAGGGGAGCAGTTGGGGGCAAGCAGGCTGGCAGTGGGGCAGTTGGGGGCAATCAGGCTGGCGAGAGGGCAGGTGGGGGAAAGCAGTCTGGCAGGTGGAGCAGTTGGGGGCAATCAGGCCGGCAAAGGGGGGCAGTTGTGGGCAAGAAGGCTGGCAAGGGGGGCAGTTGGGGGCGAGCAAGCTGGCAGGCAGAGTGGTTAGGGGTGATTAGGCAGGCAGGCAGGTGAGCAGTTAGGAGCCAGTGGTCCTGAATTGCAAGAGGGATGTCTGGCTGCCAGTTTAGGCCTGATCTCACAGTCAGACATCCCCTGAGGGGTTTTCAGATTGGAGAGGGTTCAGGCCGGGCTGAGGGACACCCCCATGCATGAATTTCGTGCACCAGGCCACTAGTATACTTCATAAAAAAAGATATAACCATGGTAAATAGGCACATTAAAATATACTCAATATCATTAACCACTACACAATAAAAATTAAAACAATGTACATTTAGGATGGCTAAATTAAAAGAAAAAAAACTAACAAGATCAAGTGCTGTTAAAATGTGAATATCAACTAAAATTTTTATATACAGTGTTTCTGGTGGAAGTTCAGTTTTGGGGGACAACAGCAGTATTTCAAAGCAGCTTGATAATTTCTTATAAAGCTATATATACATTTACCATATAACCCAGAAATCTCATTCCTAAGTATTTTTTCAACAGAAATGAAAGTTAATAATCACACTAAAATCTGTATGCAAATATGTAGAGTGGCTGTTTTATAATTGACAATTAGGGAACAATAAACTTGTTTTAGATGGTGAATGCATAAATACACTATATTATCTCCATGCAATGCAATGATACTTGGCAATAAAATGTCAGCAACATATAATATATACAATACAATGGATGATTCTTACATGCATTATAATGAGTAAAAGAAATCCAACTCAATTACATTTTGTATTCTTTTATTCACTCGACTTACTAAATAAAATGAAATGTGTGGACAGAATTTAGATAAACTGTTATCATGAGGTGCGAGCAGGGGTAGGTGTTGGCTAAAAAGGTTTATGCAGTGAAAATTTTATCTGTATTATGGTGACAGTTAAATGACTGTATCAGTTTGTCAAAACTCATTAAATGCAGACTAAAAAGGGTGAATTTTACTCAGGGTAATTTACAGCTCAATAAAAGTAATAAAAAATCAACTTATACCAAAACACTAAAATAAGGTGATAGCCAAAGCCAGAATACTGTGCAAGAACATCAATTGAGTCAAATGAAAATAATTTGTAACTTAGAAGTTTATGCTTAGTAAAATATACATAGATATATTAAATATTTTTACAAATAGAATTTTATGTATAAAATATATAAAAATGCATATTTAATATAAATAATATAAATATACAATAAAATATTTAAAAACCTAAATATAAGGTATGTTTCCTGAGCATTTGGTGGAACAAATATAAACACGATTCCACATTTTTTGATGCTTATATAATTCATCATTTTTTAATTTCTAGTTTGAGTGTTCTGTACAGTGAATGGAGAATATATTATATATGTGAAAACCAGGAAATATCTGTCTGAAAGAGTTAAACATTAGATAATGTTTCTGCTTTTAGTACATCTGAACTCTATATTAGGTGTTTCATAAAGTCCAAAGGTAAAAGAGAAATATCTCATTTTTTCCATTGGGTTTATTGAAGATAAACTATCTTCTTTACTTATAGAGAAGTTTGTGAATGGAAGAGAATGAATCAGTAGGCATATGCTTAGGCTAGGTACTGTAACATTATCATTACATTAGCCACTCTTTAATAGTATCATAGGCAATTCTGAAAGAGGGTTTAGAAAAATTCTATGAAACCAAAGCAATTTCTGCATAGTATTTGACATGAAAGCAATATACCATTAATGTTTGCTAACATTATATAAGAGAAATATATTTAAAAGCAGCAGCAATGATTTTTGAATCTGTATATGTAATGGGCAATTGATCATTTCGGACAGTGTTTCTCAATTACTTTAGGACCTGTGGGAAGCCTCTCTCTTACACATTAGGATTGTTTGCATGTAGGGAACTGTGTGGAAGTTCAAAATGCTTGCCTGGTGATTTTAGAGATACTACCTGAATGACATATACAAAAGAATCTCAGAAAGTGTAGTGTTTATGGTGGAAAGTATAGAAACTATTAGGCTTCATAGATTCATTTCAAAATAATATATGTAAGGAGTTCTATAAATACATTTTACTTTATATTGAAAAGAACATGAGATTTGATGTCAGTAGTCATGGAAATGAATTGTCTTGCTAAGCTACAACTAATGATGAGCTCTTGATTATATAAATATGATTTATTGATGTGTTTTTAATATATCCACATTGAATTGTTCTAAATCGTAGGAAACAGGATACAGTTTTGTTGTTGTTGTTTTCTCACAATATTGATATGTTTGTTGAAAGTCCTAATTTGGTGCCTCAAAGAAAATATTAATCATCACCTAGCTGAAACTAAGGATCTAAGAATGGCCTGTAAGATTCTTCATGGCAAGTGAAATATATATTTATTCTGTTGCCATGGCAAGAGGATATTCATATTAGCTTCAAAATAAGCTTCAATCAAATGAGAGAAGACTCTTTCTTTATAGAATATATTTATTTGCTAATTCCTTGGTTCTAAACCGGCAAAATAAAGCTCTGTTGTCTTAGTGGCAGGAATGTATTATGGCATAATGATTATGTAATTGTGGCAAGCAACCTAGAGATCAACCAGTTAGAATGATTGTGATTGCAGATATTTACTAAGCTTTTAAAAACATATTTGATATAAAAGCATACATATTAAAAACATAATATAATAGTAAAATGATAAATTAACCTAAGCATAAAAGAATAGATGTCTATATATGATAGAAAAGTAATAACTATATTGTTTATGGCATTTCTATTTAATAAAAAATAAAGGTGCTGTTATAAAATACTAAAATAATTGATGGGAAATTAAATATATGACACATAAATAGAAAAAACATGTAATATTTTATTCAAAGAAAGGTAAATTGAAACTTTTCAAGATAAAATTATTTAATTTTTTAATCAAAAAAAAGTTGATAAACATGCAAAAAATGGTATTTCTGCTGCTATAAAAATAAAACTAAAAAAAACCTTTACGTAGTAAATTTTGAAAAAAAAAAAAAAACCACAAATTAATATTTTAAAGCACTAACCCAGCACATAGATTCCAGTTCAACCAACTTGGACACCTAGAAAAAAAATCTTACTTAATTATGAGCATGATTATTTTAATGTGCTGAAATTTTGGTTTTATTGAGCATTTTTGCATATATGTTCATTAAGGATTTTGGCCTGTAATTTTCTTCTCTTGTAGTGTCCTTGTATGCCTTTGGTATCAGGCGAATGCTGACCTCATACAATGAGTTTGGAAGTGTTACTTCTTCTCCTAAAGTTTTAGAAAGGTTCAAGAACCATTGGTATTGTCTCTAAATGTTTGGTAGAATTCACCAGTGAAGCTATCTGGTCCTGGACTGTGGTTTGTTGGCCAAATTACTGATTTGTTCTCCTTACTTGTTATTAATCTGTTTTGATTTTCTAGATTGATCCATTTTTCTAGGTTATCAAATTTGTTGCTGTATAATTATTCACAGTCATCTCATAAATATTTTTTGCATGTCTGTTATCAGTTATATTCTTTAATTTCTGATTTTGACTCTTATCTTAGTCTGGGTGAAGGTTTGCCAATTTTGTTTATATTTTTTAAAAACTAACTCTTGCTTTTATTGATATCTTCTATTGCTTTTTAATTCTCTTATTTATTATGTTCTGATTTTTGTTATTTTCTTTTTTTTCTGCTAACTTTGGGCTTTGGTTGTCTTTCTTTAGTTCCTTGATATATAAAGGTAGGTTGTTTGAAATTTTTTTCTTAATATTACTATAAAATTTCCTCTTAGAACTATTTTTTCTTTATCCTTTAAGGTTTGGTATGCTGTGCTTCCATTTTTATTTATTTCAAAATATTTTTTTATTTCTGATTTAATTTCCTTTTTTTCTTTCTTTTAAAAAAATTCTTTATTGTTGAAAGTATTACATATGTCTCCTCCTTTTTCCCCAATTGACCTCTCCCAGCCCATTCCCGCCCCCTAGCACAGGCCCTCACCCTCCTACGATCTATGTCTATTGGTTATGCTTATATGCATGCATACAAGTCCTTTGGTTGATCTCTTAGCCTCCCCCCCACCCCCACCTTCCTTCCCTCTGAGGTTGGACGGTCTGTTCAATGCTTCTTTGTTTCTGGATCTATTTTTGTTCGTCAGTTTATGTTGTTCATTATATTCCACAAATGAGTGAGATCATGTGATATTTATATTTCTCCAACTGGCTTATTTTGCTTAGCATAATGTTCTCCAGTTCCATCCATGCTGTTGCAAATGGTATGAGTTCTTTCTTTTTACAGCTGCATAGTATTCCATGGTGTAGATGTACCACAGTTTTCTAATCCACTCCTCTGCTGATGGGCACTTGAGCTGTTTCCAAATCTTAGCTATTGTAAATTGTGCTGCTATGAACAAAGGGGTACATATGTCCTTTCTGTTTGGTGTTTCTAGTTTCTTGGGAAATATTCCTAGAAGTGGGATTACTGGGTCAAATAGCAGTTCCATTTTTAGTTTTTTGAGGAAACTCCAGACTGTTTACTTCAGTGGCTGCACCAGTCTGCATTCCCACCAGCAGTGCACAAGGGTTCCTTTTTCTCCACGTCCTCGCCAGCCCGTGTGGTTTGTTTCCTTCTTTCATTTTCCTTCTTTCCTTTCTTCTTCTTTTTTTTTCTTTTCATGCAGGGAATTACTTACTAAGACATACTTTTTACTTGAAAATTTTAAAAGAATGCTCTATGGATACCCCAAAAGAGTGAAATGACGTAGGCAACAACTAGAATGTCTCCCATAAGAAAGTTCCACTTTCATAATTTTCTCTGACCCAACCTTCAATCATTAGCTGTAGAGTATTCATTTTTATGTTTTTTTCAAAGTAATCTATCATACAGTTATTTGTCAAAGCTTTTGTTGAAAAAAAACATTTCTTAATATGCAATGGAAGACATAATTAAACATTTTCAGGGTTGAAATGTTTGAAAATAATATACAGAAATATGTTTCCAAGAAGAGTGATATTATCTTTCAATTCATTTTGGCATTTAGTTGTTGTTGTTGTTATTTCAAACATTTTCTCTCAAGTCTGTCTGAGTCTTATTTTATAAATGCATCATGATGAGACAGACTACTGATAAGAGAAAATGCTCTGGTGGGTACAGAACCTTAAACATTTGGGAGGTTCATGGACAGGAGTAATTACAATGACTGTAAAATTTGATAACTATTGCTGAAAGTTCTCAAATCATTGGAGAAAAAAACATAAGGCTGAAGGAGATTTAACACCTATTTTGGGTAAAGTATAAAAACCACCAGGATTGTTGGTAATGTGTAAGGAATGACTCATCTCCAGTAGGTGGAAGGCTCCTTATGCCGAGGATCAGGACCATGATTTAGTTTTATTGAAGAAAAGCTCCAGAGAAAGTTAAATTCTCATCCTCAGAAAATATTCTACACTCCTGAGGAGGAACAGAGATTTAGTATTAGATATTCCAATCAAAGCTCTCAAAAATCTTGAATCCTCAGATTCCCTGAAGAGTATATGGCTGCTAAAGTGACAGTGAACCATTCATTCTATTCCCTCAGTGCTTAAAGATAATGAAAATGTTTTTGCCTTGGAAAACAAAGCATGTCCCCTACTCCTTGGACTCATAATCTACCCAAACTTCTTTCTTGGTGAACAGAACAATAATTACAGTAAATTTAAAATATATTCTGATCAGAAATGGGCTGGGCCTGCCTCAGGAGGGAAGGAACTATTTACCAAAGGAGTTAAAAAAACACACAAACCAGCAGGAGCTAGGAGAGAATATGGGAATATGGTACTGAATCCTGAGGGTGATGTCTAAAGGGAGCAAGGATGTAAAATTTGTTAACTGATAGTTGAAACAGGATTTAATCCTGACAAGGCAGCCAGTCAAGGTAGCCAAGAGAGTCCTAACATGTTGCTAAGATGGCCCTTGGAACGTTGAATAAAGTAGTGGTCCACAGTAAGTAAAGTAGAAAGGTCAGAATTTTCATTATAGACAATTGAGGAGAGATCAAAAGACTTAGGTAAATGAGCATGTCAGATGGGAAATATTATACAGAAAATCTACTGTATTAGTTTTCTACAGGTGCCATAACAAAGAACCACAAACTGTGTGTCTTAAACAATACATTAATTTTTTTCAAGGTCTGGAGCTTAGAAATCCAAGATCCCGGTGTTAGTGAGGCTGGTTTCTCCAGAAAGCTATGAGCGAATATGTGTCCCATGCCCCTCACCTAGCTCCTGGTAGTCTGCTGGAAGTATTTGGCATTTCTTCTTTTGTAGAAACCTGACCCCAATTTCTACCTTCATCTTCATATGACATTCTTCCTGTGTCTGTGCCTGTCTGCAAATTTCTTTTTTTATAAGGACACCCATTATATTGGATTAGAGGCCACGTTTCTCCAGTGTGACTACATCTTAACTCTATTAATTACATGAGTGGTGACCCTATTTAAAAAAAGTAGATTCTAAGTTACATGGGATGACTACTTCATCATACGCATTTTGACAAGACAAAATCCAACCCATTGACTTTTGAATTATCTGGGAGGACCCGAAGAACACTATGTGACAAGAGAGATGTTTATAAAATGTGTAATAGGATCACTAAAGAAAAATCAGTTGTGGCCAGGGCTGAAAGAGAAGATTATTTTACAAGACTGGGCTTTCTTTATTTAATAAGATCTTAATGTAATAAAGATCAAGCAGGGGTATTTAACCATTAGAAGCAAAGTAAGCAGAATTCTTGTACTGAATTGTCAAGGTCAGTATACAGCCAAGGAGCCCTGACTTTGAGAGCTTTGTAGGTAATTAACATAATTTTTAGGACCAATATTGATGGACAGTCAACAAGTTCATTGCTTTATTGATGTACTAATCAAAGATAGAATATCAGAAGGCTGAGGCAGCTCTCCTCATTCAGTAAATCACAATTATTTGCCTAGTTTTAAGACTTACAAGAATTTTCGCTTGGAATTCTTTGTCTGAAAGAAAAGCCCATTCTCTATGGAGAAGGACCTTGGCAACAACAGCAAATTTTCTCAAAGGACACCATAGACATTTATTTCAATAACCATACACTGGGGGAATGGGAGGACAGATACATTTTAGAACAGGTTGACACATAGCTAACATTGATATAGATTCTCAGGGACTTACCAGTAAAGTTAACCTTGTCCACTCTGGGAACACATGGCTTCCTAGTCAAGTTTCAGTTTATAAAACACAAATCCACCCAGTGGTCATTTCCCTCTCCCAGAATATACCATTTAAATGGATATACTTAGCAATTGGCAGAAGACCCATATTTGTTCTTTTTTTAATTGAATTTATTGGGGTGACATTGGTTTGCAAAACTATACAGGTTTCAAGTGTACAACTCAATAAAACAATCTGCACCCTGATTAGTGCATCCATCATCCAAAGTCTCTTTCCATCACCATACCCCCCTCCTTTGTTCACCTACTTCTAGCTGCCAGACCGCTTTCCCACTCACCATTACCACACTGTTGTCTGTATCTATGTGCTATGTATATATGTATTTTGGTTAATTTCTTCACCTTCTTTCATCCAGTCCTCCAGCCCCCTCTCATCTGACAGCAATCAGTCTGCTCCATGTATTCATACTTGTTCTTATTCTTTTTTTAATGTTATATTGATTTCAGAGAGAGGAAGAGAGATAGACACATCAATGATGAGAGAGAACCGATTGGCTGCTTCATGTATGCCTCCCTACTGGGGATCGATCCTGAAACCCAGGCATGTGCCCTGACTGGGAATTGAACCTTGACCTCCTGGTTCATGGGTTCATACTCAATCAGTGAGCCACACCAGCCGGGCTATTTTTAATCTTGTAAGATAAGAAAACCAAAACACAGTGAAGGCCATAAAGAGGACTCTAACCTTTTTTTCTAACCTCATTTTCATCCAAGAAAATACATCAAAAACAGTGAGACATCCCAGGGTGAGTAGAAGAGATGAGTTAATGGTAGAGATTATTTAAAAACCTAAAACTGCTGGGGTGGTTGTCCTCATCATATCTCATATAATTTACTAAGTTGACCCTTTAAAAAATGTAAACAGTATATTATTGCACACTCAGCTTTTAGTAGCTCTCTTTGAAATTGCATGTGACAGAGGTGATGTATTACTAGAGTATATTAACATGAATCCAAGTACAGTATATGCAATGTTCTTTTAGCTCTATTATGGAAAAAAATTATGTGAATGGACAGGGTTTTGCATGTGGGCTATATTCACTTTCATGCCTTCAATCATAAAATATCTCTAAGAAACATGGACAATCTGGATAAGTCAGAGACATTATGTTGGCCAACTATACTGATGGCATCATGTTAATCATACTGGATGAGCAAGGATTGGCAAGTAGTTTGAAGAATTTAGTAAGACAAATAATCTCCAAAGAGTTTCAGAGGACCATGACATTAGGGACATTTTTAGGGAACCTGTGAGACCATGCATGAAAGTTCAAAGTAAAAAGCAAATTATTGCCTCTTAAAAATTCCATTATTAAAAAGAAAGCACAATGCCTGGTAGACCTTGCTGGGGTATAGAAGCAGCATATTCACACTTTTTATTTGTCAAAAGTATAGCTAAGCTGCTTTGTAGTATTGCTGCCTTGGCATCTATTTTGGCTGAGCAGCCTACAGTCAGCTTGAATTGAAGCTAGTCCCCTCTTGCAATTGTAGTGTCCCAGATAGCAGCCTGCAGAGTGGTAAGCTAATGAGTTCCTGATACGGTTTCCCCAACAGCCCTTGTGATAAAGAGTCTATCCCTGCCTCCCTGTGTTTCCCCTGATGCTCCTCTTAGACAAGATCCCTCTGTGGCTTACCAAAACACTGCTCATTTTGTTTGAATTCACCAATTTGGTGTTAGTCTTAAACACCAAAGCATTCCACCCTTGAATTCTAATAAAGGTATGCACCCCAGATCCTACTCCTCTCTCTGCCTGTAACCTGTCTGATCTGCCCTGAGCAGCTCCTCAAGGTAGGTGGGATACTTCCTTCAGGACAGTGAGTAATAAACTTCTCTATTTCAATTCCTCTTGTGGTCTGATGTTGAAACATGGCTCACGACCCAGCATCCTGTGCTCCACTTAATCCTCTTATCTAATAAAAGACAAAAAGGGTAATTAACCGTACCTCTGCTATGCTTCCCATTGGCTAATCAGGGCGATATGCAAATTAACTTCCAACCAAGATGGCGGCTTAGGTCTGCTCCCCGCTGGCAAGTGGAAATCCCTGGAGGGCTGCTGGGCTGCCAGAGGGATGTCTGATTGCCATCTTAGGCCCAATCCCCTGGGGAGCAGGCCCAAGCCAGCAAGTGGTCATCCCCCGAGGGGTCCCAGACTGGGAGAGGGCACAGGTCGGGCTGAGGGACCCCCCCCCCCCGCCGAGTGCACAAATTTTTGTGCACCGGGCCTCTAGTAAATGATAATTTGAAAACTTCATAACAGTAATATGAAGTCCCACTTGCTGAATGGCATAAAAGGCTATCGTGGTTGAGTAGAGCCAAAAGTTCAAACAAGACCGGCATCAAGAGTAACCCTGCCAATGGAACTATATTATATAGCAGATCATATATTACTAGATATTTACAGTGGAAAAACATGCTGCATAGAGTTTTTGACAAGCCCAATAGAAGAATCAAAAGGTAGACTCCAAAGGTCTAGTGAAGGCCATGCGGTGTATGACAGAGAAATAGTCACCTTATCAAATTAAGCTCCTGGCATCCTATTGGGCCCTGGTAGACATGATTTCAAAATATGAGGTATGAGAGGCCCACATGGCCAGAGCTGCCCTCATGAGTGAGGTTCTGTCAGTCCTGCTATGTTATAAAGTTAGTTGAGTTTTTTTCCATAATAATCAATATGGGAACACTAGATCCAGGTGCAGGCATGAGGAGATAAGAGCTCATAGATAAATTTCTTAATTAAGTCTTACCCACCACCAAGAAAATATGTCAATGCTTGGCCAGAATTGAGAGTTGAGATAGATTCAGTTAGAGCCATGATGATCTGAATTTATCAGTAAAACTAAATGGGATAAATTCCTGATAATTTCAAGCTTTGTGATTAACTTGTTTTATCATGTTGCCAAATTTAATTTAATTTCTTCATGTGTAAAATGAAGATTTAAATTTTCATTTCATATATTATAAAAATGAACACAAAACCCATGTAAAGTTTAGTGCCTAGAATAATCACTCATTAAATACTATTAGTATATAGTAGTAAATATTTAAATGTTAGACTAAAAAGAAATGCAATTTCTTATGTTTTCAATAATTACGTTTCCCATCTACTAAAAATTCCAGCTAATTGGGTAATTAGGGAGAAACACAAAAAAAGGTAAAATAAAATTTTTCAGTACAATGTTGCTGATTTAATGTTGCTAGTGATATTTAGCTAGGGCGATATCTAATCTTTTTCTTTGATTCACAAAGAAAAGGACAAAAAGTTATCAGTTATTAAAAAATTAAAGCATATAAAATTCCATTAATCTTAAGTATTAGTTTGTGTCTCATTCTTATAATTTTATATACTTATTTTGTTCTCATTCATTAATTTTGTATTTATTTTTATAATATAACTCACATTCATGAACTTACCACCCACAAGAGAAGAACTAGAACATCACCCAAATCCTCAGCTCTCTATTTCCATGTCCTATCCAATTCATCCTCCTGCCTCCCTTCCAGAGCTAACCCCAGTCCTGAATTAGATGTGTTTTATTTCTCTCACTTCTAAAGTTGTGTGTGTATGTGTGTGTGTGTGTGTGTGTGTTTGGTTGTTGTTTGTTTTGTTTTTTTTTGGCTGCTAATGTATATATATATTTATATCAGAAACATCAATGATGAGAGAGAATCATTGATTGGCTGCCTCTTGCATATCCCCTGGGGGGGGGTCGAGCCCCCAACCAGGGCATGTGTCCTTGGCCAGAATTGAACCTGGGACCCTTTAGTCTGCAGGCGAACCTCTACCCACTGAGCCAAACTGGCTAGGGCAGCTGCTAATTTATTTTTGAAATAGTTAACAACTCTGATCTGATTGTTCCTCTTTCTGTTTCAGGGATGTTTGAAGAAAGTTAACCCCTAGTCAAATTTCTATGGAATCATCCAAAGGTGGGTATCCATTGGGAGAGTTTAGCTGGTATTTAATTAATGAGTACTGGAATGCCTTATGCTGTTATTGGGATTATTTATTGTACAGTTGTGGACTTCAAGTGCAATGAAGAGTGGCAGCACAGCATATAACCTCCAGTGCAAGGTGTAGACTTTTCAACTTCTTTGTGCTTGTGACTTCTATGTCAGCTGTTGTCATGATCTCACACAAAATAAATCCATCTCTTATGGTGTTTGGGCAAATCAGAAGTTACAGCTGTGCGATTAAAGCTTCTGAGATCCTCCTGCTGTGAATGATGCTATATTCTTTATTGAACGTAAGTGAACTTTGTGCTGGGTTTACCTATTGTGTCTAACAATTTAACCCAAAAACTCATTCTACTGGACACACAGGCCTTAACATATTATCATCATCATTATTATTAATTTTAATTACTGTTAAATACTAGAAAAATGACTTGCACTTTTAGTTGTATTTTTACAATTAATACAGGTTAATACATACGTATATGCTGAATTTATTTGTATTGCTTTATAATATACTAGTGTGTTTCTGTGTAAATAAATGTGTATGTGTATATGTGTATACTAGTGTGTTTCTGTGTAAATAAATGTGTATGTGTATATGTGTCTACTTTATATATATACTAGAGGCCTGGTGCATGAAATTCATGCATGAGACGGGGGTCCCCTCAGCCCAGCCTGCACCCTCTCCAATCTTTGACCCCTTTGAGGGATGTCCGACTGCTGGTTTAGGCCCAATCCCTGGGGTTGGGCCTAAACCAACAGTCAAACATCCCTCTTACAATCCGAGACAGCTGGCTCCTAATTGCTCACCTGCCTGCCTGCCTGATCACCCCTAACAGTGCCACTGCCAGTCTGATCACCCCTAACCACCTCTGCCTGCTGGCCTGATCGCCTTTTACTGGCACCCCTGCCAGCTTGGTCGCCCCCAACTGGCCCCCTTTGCCTGCCTGGTCACCCCTAACTGCCCCCTGCCGGCCTGGTCACCCCCAACTGTTTCCCCACCGGCCTGGTCACCCCTCACTGTCCCCCCTGCAGGCCTTGTCACCCCACACAGCCTGCTGTTCAGTCGTTTGTTCACCATCACTAACCCCCCTGCCAGCCTGGTTGCCCTACGCAGCCTGCTGTTTGGTCGTCCGTTTGTTTAGGTTGTGACGGCCCCTGACTTTTTATATATTAGAATATTACATCCTCACCAGTACTGTATGAGGGTTGCAATTTCTCCAAATTCTTGTTGCCAATACAGTGACTTTAAATTTTACAGATTCTAATAGGTAGGAAATTATCTCATTTGAATTAATCTGCATTTTTCTAATAATTGATGATATTGAGTATATTTTCTTGTGAATAAGTGTACCCATATACCTTCTAGAGTAAAATGTCTATTAAAAGCTTTGTTCATTTTTTTAATTGGGTGACTTGCTTCTTTCTACATAGTATAACAGGTTTTTATATATTTTAATCACATGTTCTTTATCAGATATAATTAACTATATTCTACCAACTTGTGGCTTATTTTTATTGTCTTAACAATGTCTTTTGAACAACAGAAGGTTTTATTTATTTTTTATGAAGTCAAGCTTATCAATTTTATCTCTTATAAATCATGTTTTTGGTGTCCTATCTAAGAAAGCTTTACCTAGCCAACGTCAGGAAGGTTTCCAGTCAGTATCTGTACATGATACAATATAAGTATTAAAGCTCCTTTTATTGTGCATATGGATATCCAACTGTCTGAAAATCATTTGCTGAAAAATTATTTAATCTCCACTGAATTGCATGTGCACCTTTTTAAAATCAGTTTTCCACCTGGGGGAGCCTCGGCTCAATGGGCGTCTGAGGAGTGAGCGGGGTCCCTCCTGTAGGTGGGGTCCCTTGGCCTGGCCTGCGGGGATGGGCCAGAACTGGCTCTCTGACATCCCCCAAGTGGTATCGAATTGCAAGAGGGTGGTTCTCAGGTGATGTACCCCAGAATCGGGCTCCTTCCTCTCTGGTTCCGGGGTGCGTCACCCACGAACCACTGCTGCCAAGTCACCGCAGCTCGAGTACTCCTGCGTTGAGCGTCTGCACCCTGATGGTCAATGCACGTCATACCTACTGGCTGGTTGGACGGTCAGACAATCACTTAGCCTTTTATATATATAGATAGAAAAATCCTATATTTTCATTCCTTGAGAATACATTTTTAAAATATTTAAAATGTACACTTTACTCCTTATCTGGGTTATCATAGGGTTGATCATATTAACTACCTTCTCTTACGTGGCTCTATTTATCTTGTTCTTCAAATGACAAAATATTTGGGGTTGTGACTTGAATGTTTCAAATATATGTTGTGGAGTCTCTAAGTTTTGTTATTTTCTTCTAATCATTGATGTATTGTTTGTTTTAGTGGGTAACTAACTCTATTAGGCATGAACTACAAGCTCTGTTTCTTAGGAAGCAACATCAAACTTCAGATTTTTTTATCTTAAGCTGAGGTTTGTTGAATCTTTTTCATATGTGTGTGCTTTAGGAATCAGCAGAGATGCTGTCAGAATTTGGGATCCTCTTTCTGCCTCTTTTGATTTTTGTATTTGCCTCCATCTCGAGAGGCCACACTTGCTACAAATCAGTACTCCAATTCACATAGACAGAAAGTTTGCAGTTTTTCCATTCCGTAACTTTGCAGTAACTGTACCTTCTCCCATCTTAGACACAATGAAAGGGGGTACTTATCTTTTATATGTCCCCTGCTGTGTAAGTGAAATTCCTACCAGAATATAACTGCTCCTTTTCAGTCTCTACTGCCTTCAGATAATTGCTTTTTCTATGATGTTCAGAAGCTGTAGAGGAAATTTATGGGAGAGTTAGTCCAATGGGATACTACTCAACTATTACTGGAAAAGGAAGTCACATATCCTACCATAGATATTTAACTTACTAAGGTGACTCAGTTCTTTTTTTTTTTTTTGTCTCAACACGCACGTGCTTGCATGGTTGAATTCTTTGATTCTGACTTTTTTTTTTACCCTCAACTGTTAGACACTACTAATGCAATACAAACAAAAATAACAAGTAACAATAACAAAAAAACCCCAAAAGATTTTAAAATGATATCTTCTTGAACCTTAGACCATGTGGGGTATATTTTCTTTTTTCTTGATATATGTGCTTTAGCAGTTCATTTATAACAGATATTTTAGTGGTAAATTTTATGTATTATAAATGTTTTTATACTGATTTTATTTTTCATTATGGTAAGAACACTTAAGTGAGCTTTATACTCAACATATTTTTATGTGTACAATGATAGTATTAACTACAGGCACATGTTGTACAGCAGATTTCTAGATTTTACTCATCTTAAAGAACTGAAATCTTTTATCTATCCATATTGAATTACATTTATTTTTCAAAATCAGATTTTTTGGGTATACAATTATAAGTTAAACACTATTTCTAAATCCTCACTTTGTAAATATTATTGCACTAACTTTTGGCTTTCATTTTTGTTGTTTTTGTTGTTACACATTTTGTCACTGCAACAATGATTTTTTTAATGATATGCCTATCTTTCTGAGCAATTAAAAAACCCCTGTCTTAAATGATCTTTAGTTTTAGAAAATAGGAATTAATGTTTATTATTTATTTTATTCTGGCTACAGGTTGTTTTTTTTTTTTTTTGATCTGTAGAATGATGTTTTTCATCAGTTCTGGAAAATTCATAATCATATATCTTTATTTTTTCTCTCGATTTTCTCACTTCCTCTCCCTTCTCTCCCTCCCACTGCTGACCCCCAGCCTTAACAGGATATATGATGACACTTCTGATTCTTTCTTGTTTATTTTTAACCTCTCTTTTGTGTTTTTGGTATTTTCAGCTCTTTATGTTGTTTTATAAAATTTTTCATATATTTCTTCCAGATTTTTAGTTTTCTCTTTATCCTTTTTACCTATTTATTCATTTAAAAAGTTATATAGTACATTTCTAGAAATTCTATTTGTTTGCTTTTGCAAGTCTAACTTATTATTGATAGCTTCTCAGTATACTTTTAAATTTAATTTAAAAACATCTTATAAGTTAAAACTCTATTTCTGTATATGACATAGGCAGCATCTGCTTTCTTTGGAGCTTAAATCTCTTGTAACTGCTTTCAGTATCTCTCATTTCTGGTGGCTTCATTTCATCAAATTTATCTTATTCATAGTGGTTTTATTTAACCAAAGTTTATCGATTTCTGGAAATTTGTATTTGATAGATTAGTGTTTTTCTTCAAATATTTCCTTGTATTTAGGTTAATTTTCATGTGGCTCAAGTGCCTTTGATGAGAAGAGAATGCATATGTCTACCTATTTGATACATAGCTTGGCCATTTGACTAGTTTGGTTCAGTTGTTTCTGGGTAAAATGACAGAGTGTCAGTTCTAAGCCCACGCCTTTAAAGAGCATCATGTTTCTATAGGCTTTCTTGCACTACACCATTTCTACGGTCAGAACATTTATCATATGCTCTACTAATTCCAGAGAGTGAGGGTCACACAGTACACCAGTGCCCCCCAATTTATTCTCACAACTGGTGCTCAAAGCAAATCCATCATGGTCAACACATAGATCCAAAATCTAAAGCAGCGATTTCCCAGCTAATCTTCCGGAAAAACATAATTATAAGCATTTACTGTTATGTTCAGTTTTGCATTATTTTTATTGCATCATAGTGATATTTAAAATATTCCAAATGCTGTCCTTTTTATAGTAGCCCCAATTGTTTTTCCTAAAACAATGGCTACTAAATATACAATAAAGACTATCATGTTCACTTAAAATTGGTCTCTGGTATGTGATATACTTCTCATATATACTGATGCAATAAAAATATTACCCCCAACTCTATTGTAATTTAACAGTTAACTGTATCTAGTCTCTCACTTCTTTGAAATTTAGAGAATTCTACTCCCCCGCCGTGAATAATTTATTCATATTAACAGGCCTTTTTTTCCCCCTTTTTTAGAAAAATTAATTTGACAATCATTTGTGTTTCTAGCCTGTAGTTGACATTTTCTCCAATTTTCTGGAGGGATGGTGTTCCATCACTCCTCATTCATTTTTATGCTCTTTATTGCACATTAAGTGAACAGGGAGGAGCTCAGAGTAATGAAGATAAAACTCTCCATAGAAGTGACCTTTCTACAAGAGTGTGGCTCAGTAATACTATGTTATAAAAACTGTGTAATAACTTGAATAAAAGTAGAATAAAACTCCAAAATATCTGACAAATTGTGGAGTTTAAAAAAATGAATGTATATATACACTGAAATGTATAGTTTTATTTTATTAAAATTTACTTATATTTTTATAATTATTTACTTATAGTTTATATGAATGGAAATTATTTACTTTTTTAACATAAATATCAGTGTAAAGTCTCTGTATACTTAGAATGTCAGGATTTTATGTTTGATAACATCTTTTTCTATGTACACACAACTTTAATTCTAAGATATTATTTTGGTACTAGAGGCCTGGCGCATGAAAATTTGTGCACTGGGGTGGGGGGGGGGGTCCCTCAGCCCGGCCTGCATCCTCTCATAGTCTGGGAATCCTCAGGGGATGTCCTGCTGACTACTTAGGCCCGCACTCCCCATGGAGATCGAGCCTAACCACAGTCTGGCCTCCCTCTGGGGGAGGTGACCAGGCCGGCCGATCAGGGAATGGCACCACCCCCACCACCCTGCTGCTGCTGCCCAGTCTCCCTCTGTGGGAGGCCACTGGATGGGCTGATCAGGGGACGGTGCCGGTCCCCACCCCATCGCCCCTCCACCACCGCTGGTCACCGGCCTCCCCGCCCTATCACCATTCTCTCCTTCTGCCTGCTGTCACACACCTTGGCTGGCCTGGCACTGCCTGCTCACCGACCCTGCTCCCCACTGACTGTTCGTTCCCCGTTCAGTCAATTTGCATATTACGCTTTTATTATATAGGATTAGTAATATAATTTCACAGGGTGCATGTTATGTAAAGTTTATCCTTATCATAGCAGAATCACCTCAGTTTTTTTATTTATATTTAATTTAGTGTGGTCACATGAAGAGTCTTAATTTTATTTCAACATTTTCAAATGTAGTAACATTAAATACCACAGCTAAACATTTAAAACGAATAGAAATTTATATTTCTTATATGTGATTTAAAGGCAACAACAAAATAGAATTATTATTGAAAAAAGAAAATACTAAAATATAAATTTTATAGAGAGTGTTTCCTGACTCTATTAAAATTAAATTCAAATATTCAATTTTAAATGTCCTGACAGTTCATAGAACTATAATCAAAGATAATAGATAGTAAAGAGGAAGCTATATTGTGCATTACTCAACTATGACAATAGGGCAATCAAATGGTTAATGGTAAAAATCTAAATGTCTCACTTAAAAATTGGACATGTGTAAGATTATAATGAGCTTAAGATGACACCAAATATACCTAGTTATATGTAGATATTTCTAATTACCTAGGAGGAGATTGTCTTCATCATGAACATAAACATCTAGAATCCACAAATTATAATACTGATGTCATTTGAATATACACATCTCTGTAACATGCCTATGTGTTAATTTTTGTTGATGAGTTTATTACTCTAATTTCATTGCATTGCAATGAATTCCTATAGGCAAGCACCTGGAAGTAATTACCTGCAAAACTTAACCACATGCACAGGTATGGCTTAGGAAAGCAAAAATATGCGTGAGCTCATGCAAAATTCAACAGTTTGCCTACTGTGTTACATTTCTGAGTTAAGTGAAAATCATCACACTGAACTTTTCAGATCTAACTGAAGCAAATCTATAAAATTCAAACTGGTTTACTTGCCCATAAATACTTTTAATCATCATGGCTCTCTATAGAACTAAGACCAGTTTCCAAGAAGAAGCATAATTTCTGAGAGGGAAAATAGTACCTGTACTCTGTGTTGTGGAATTAAGTCCTTGCAAGACTTTATGATTCTCTGGCCTATATTGGAGTTCTCAAAAAAAAAAGGAATTTCTATATTTTAGCACTTTCATTATTATAATTAAATAATATTAAATGTATAAGTGACTTAGTAAACTCCAGGTACATTGTAAGATGTTTATTAATTACAATAATCATCATATCCATCATCCTCATCATTGTATCCATCATAAAGCTTATGATTATCATCAAAGTGCTCCTTAATGCATTCTATTTTATTCTTTTAAAAAAAACTTAGCCCAGCCTGTGTTGCTCAGTGATTGGATTTGAGGTTCTATTTATAAGCAAATAGATATCGTGGTTTAAAAAAAATATCTTTATTGTTGAAGATGTCCCCTTCCCACCCCCCCCCATTGACCCCTTCCATCCTGGTTCCAACCCCTCCTCAGCCTTCACCTCACTATTTTCTGTGTCCATGTTATGTACATATGCATATTAGTTCTTTGGTTAATCTCTTAGTGCTAACATATATTGTGGTATTTTATGTATTAGGTTTTGTGACATATATTACTTATTAAATAAATTCTCACAGCAATAGCATAATAAGTACTATTATTGCAATTTTAGAGATTAGGAAACTATAAGAATCTAATATTTGGACCAAGGTCACATAGCAACAACGTGACAGTGATTGAATGTAACACAAATCTGTATTTCAAAATCAAATATGCCATTTGAACCAGTAAACCTACTTCTGGGACTATATCCCAAGAAAGCAGAAACACCAATCAGAGAGGATATATGCACCCCTATGTTCATAGCAGCACAATTTACAATAGCTAAGATTTGGAAACAGCCTAAATGCCCATCAGCAGATGAATGGATTAGAAAACTGTGGTACATCTACACAATGGAATACTATGCCACTATAAAAAAGAAGGAACTTTTAGCATTTGCAGCAGCATGGATGGAACTGGAGAGCATTATGCTAAGAGAAATAAGCCAGTTGGAGAAAGATAACTATCACATGATCTCACTCATATGTGCGATATAATGATCAACATAATTTGATGAACAAGAATAGATCCAGAAACAAATGGCAGGGGAGGAGGGGCGGGGGGGTTAGAGAGCAACCAATATGCATGCATATTAGCCTAACCAATGGACACAGACACTAGGGGAGTAGGGGCTTGCCCGGGTGGGAATGGCTGTGGGCGGGAGGGGGGGTGTCAAGAGGGGAAAAAGGAGACATGTATAAAACTTTAGAAAATAAATAAATAAATAAATAAATAAATAAATAAAATCTGATTACATAAGAAGCTATACTGTTTCAATTTTTTGTTTCTATTTTTTTACTCATTTTGAATGAATGTTGGCTTATCCAATTGTGACATTTGATCAAAAGCCCTATGCATATATATTTCTTGTCTTCCAATATAGGATTTAAATCTTTTTTCTGGAACATAAGCTGGATGACTGGTTGATGTAAGTCTGTATTATCAGTTTAGTGATCTTCTAGTGGTTTAGAGTAAAGTAAAGGGCCATGAATAAACCCAGTTCTGGTGGAATTTTTTTATTTAGTGAAGACAAAGTACTCAAAATTAAATTTCTATATCTAGCATTGTGTTTGACCTTCACTCCAGTACATCTTAGGTCTGTGTCAGGCCATCTTCCAAAAGTTAAAAATGTATTATCTGCAGGCTGAGCCTGCTCTTAATAGCAGAAGTTCCGCACCTTCCTATTTTGTTTTTTACTAAGGTTTAATGAACATATATCACATTATGTTAGTCTCAAGTATACAACATAATAATTTGCTATTTGTATATATTGCAAAATGACCACCACAATAAGTCTTAACCACTTAACCACTATCACCATATATAGTTTTATTTTTTCTCGTGATGAGAAATTTTAAGATCTTAGCAACTTTCAAATATGCAATACAGTATTATCAACTGTAGTCACCATGTTGTATATTATATTCCCATGACTTATCCTATATAATAAAAGGCTAATGTGCAAATCGACCAAAGGACGGAACAACCGGTCACTATGACACTCATTGACCACAAGGGGGCAGATGCTCAGGACAGAAGCTGCCCCTGGTAGTCACTGCATTCCCACAGGGGGAGTGCTGCTCAGCTAGAAGCCCTGAGCCAGGCTCACAGCTGATGAGCACTGCAGTGGTGGCAGGAGCCTCTCCCACCCCCGTGGTAGTGCTAAGAATGTCTGACTGTGGGGATAGGGCCTAAGCTATCAGTCAGACATCCCCCAAGGGCTCCCAGACTGGAAGAGGGTGCAGGCTAGGCTGAGGGACCCCTCCCATGCACAAATGTCATGCACTGGGCCTCTAGTTTATTTTATAATTGGAATTTTGTATTTTTTAACCCTTCACCCATTCAGCCTACCCCCCACCCCCCCACACACATATAAGCCACTTGCAACCATCAATCTATTCTCTGTATCTATATAGTTGGTTGTTTTTTATTTGTTTAGTTTCTACATATAAGTGAGATCATACATTTTTCTCTGTTTCACTTATTACAATTAACTTAATGCCCTCAAGATCTACAGATCTATCCATGTTGTTGCAAATGTAAGATTTCATTCTTTTTTATGGCTGAATAAAGTTCTATTATGCCGAATAAAGTTTTATTTGATATATATATATATATATATATATATATATATATATATATATATAATCACATTTTATAATCTAGACCACATTTTCTTTATTCATCTACTGATGGAAACAAGGTTGTTTAAGTATTTTGGCTAATGTAAATAATAGTATGGGGGCTCTAACCGGTTTGGCTCAGTGGATAGAGCGTTGGCCTGCAGACTGAAGAGTCCCAGGTTCGATTCTGGTCAAGGGCAAGTACCTTGCTTGCAGGCACATTCCAAGTAGGGGGTGTGCAGGAGGCAGCTGATCGATGTTTCTCTTTCATCAATCTTTCTAACACTATCCCTCTCCCTTCCTCTTCGTAAAAAAAATAAATAAAATATATTAAAAAATAAGAAAAATAATACTATAGGGTGCATTTATCATTTTTACTCAGTGTTTTTATATTGTTTGTTTTGTTTTTGCAGATTGCTCTTCTATATGGCTGCACTGGTCCCCACCAGTGCTTCTAAATTGTTTGAATGAGGTGCAGAGTGGAATATTCAGATCTACAGTCACCCTTGATTCTGTAACTCAGGTCTTATTTCTCCTACTTTTTTCAGTGTGAATCTGTGTTGCTTCCTCTCAGGAAGAATTGCCATGTACCTTTTGCATTATATCTACTAGCAATAAGACTCAAATTATCTCATACAGTGGTACATTCTTTTTTTTTGCTTTCTACTAAAAATACATGTTTCTCTATATTTTTTATTTTTCTGAGGTGCTTTCACCAAAGTTGTGTTTGAAGGCAGCTGAGGAATTTGTACTGTAACCCATAACTTTATATTTTGGTCAAATTAAATCACTTAATAGAATGTACCATGTGCATAGATGTGATTGCTATTTTCCCATAAGTTTCAAAGTTAAGCACAGCCCCGTTATTTTATGTATATATTTTCTAAGAAACTTTACCTACATAGACTTTATTAAGCTATGGATATTCTATGATTTTCCAATATATTTTTTGCAGTGATATTTATCTGTTCACTATTATAAATTAAGCTAATATTCTCTGGATTCTTCCTTTCAAGCATTATGTTTCAGCTATGAGAAGAGCATCTATTTTTTTAAGCGATTCACAGATTAGTAGCAAAAACAAACATGCAAATAAGTATGGATACAAACATATATGATTATAAAATACATGCATACTGGTAATTCAAAGTAAGAAATATTATAATAAGATTAACATAATATTAACAACAAAAGATTTTAAATTTATTCTTATGGCTAGTATGCCTGTTTGAAAAGAAATGTAACTGATATGGATTATAAAATTTTTTTTTTCAGTTGTATTAACACCCATTGGGAAAATCAGTGGCCTTTGTGGTAGACAATTCATTTTAATCAAACTCACCTTCTGAACTTTACTTGATTCACTCATCCAGTACAGTTTCCCAATATGGTTATGTTTGAGCCTAGGTTGAGCCAGCTCTGAGGCTTATGAACCATTCAGTCCCAATTGAAATCAGGCTGCGTTATGGTACATTGAATTTCTGTGGCTTAGAAGCGTACATCATTTTAAGAATAAAAACTTTTTAAATAAAAATTATTAAGGTGAAAAATAAAGTAATAATAAATACCACAATATACTGATTTTTATTAATTTGTATGGTAAATGAAATTTGAGTTTAATAAGTATGTCTAGTCTGAAAATGATTTCTTGTACTTGGAGTAAAAATAAAACCATGTATTAGTTATTGTAAAATTAATAATGTTTCATGTTTTGTACTTATACTTGAATAATTTGAACCTTTAAATTACATTCTTAATAATACATTATGTTTTAGCCATTGTAAGTGGACATATTAGGGATTTATTATTCAAATAAGTTCTGTGGTCAGAATCAGGTTAATTTTCAACGCTTATATTTGGTATTTCCTCAAATGGAAATTTGAGGTTTCCTAATTGCAATATATGAAGGTTAGAAAAAGAGCTACAAAAATATTTATATATTTGGTAATATAAGCACAAATTAACTTTCAAATATGTGATCTTATGACACCTATATATCATGATAAATTCATAAATGACTATTACTAAATTGATTCAGTAGAAATTTTATATTATCAATAGTCACTTTCATGAAATGCTAAGGCATTTTTAAACTACCATCAGAATACAATATGGAACACAAATGGTAGCACAAATTTATGTAAATAAATTAATCAAATTAATCTTTAAGATGCACACATATGTATGTGTTTCATAATTGTATCATAAAGCAGACTGATTTCAAATACATGTGCATACATATTCTCATAGATTCATTCATTTCCATATATATTTACAGACATGTATTTATTTATTCATATAAATGTGATTTAAAAATTGGAAAATTTAAAAAATAATATTACCATCTTTTAAACAAAATGAAGTGAATATACTGCATGTATATTTTTAAAATTATCTAGCTTTAAATTAACATATAGCTTAATTATATATTTTCCATTATGTATTTTATTACAGATATAGCATTCTTTAGCTAATTTATTATTATTAAAATTATTAATTTTAGCATTTACACATAAATTAGGACATTTAATTTCAAGGTATATATTTAGACTTATGATCTTATCAAGTTAAATGTGATATTTATTAAAAAATATATTCAAAAGATGCTATGAATTATTTGTAAACTTATCACAAACCCTAGCACACTGTAGTGGTCCAATATATACTTTTTCACTGCATGAATGTTTATATTACAAGTTAATATTTTCATTTACAAAGAATAAGTAGGATGGTAATACTTTACTTAGCATTATTGTTTGTCATGCTTCACATTTTCCTAACTGGAAATTTAAGGATTAAAATTTATTCCCTGCCCTGGGTGGTGTGGCTCAGTTGGCTGAACATCATTCCTGTACACCAAAGGGTAGCTCATTCAATTGCCAATCAGGGCACATGCCCAGGTTACTGGTTCGGTCCTCGGTCCCAGTGTGTGCATGAGGCAAAGGAGTCATGTTTCTCTCTTGCATTGATGTTTCTGACTCTCTCTCTCTCTCTCTCTCTCTCTCTCTCCTGTCCTCCTGTCTCTCTCACTCTAAAATCAATAAAAACAAAAAATAAAATAAAATCTATTCCCTAAACCCAAAATTATCATAAGGTTTATGCCATTATCATTTCTTATGCCCTCTCTATGGCAAAAATTACCTAAAAAACCTAATTGTAAAACAACATTCACCAGATTCCAAATATGGTTATTAGTATCTGAGCACCAGATTTACAAGATTAAGCAATTTTGTGATTTAGAATCTATTGCAAACAAAATATGGCAAAAACATATATCATTACCTAACAATAAAGTGCTAATGTTTAATAAACACTTAATTTTTTTTCATTGACACAAAAATCCCATAGATACATACCTACTAAAAATAAAGAAAACTTTATATAGTTACTAGAGGCCCGGTGCATGAAATTTGTGCACTCGTGGGGGGGGGTCCCTCAGCCCAGCCTGTGCCCTCTCACATTCTGGGAGCCCTGCAATCAATCACCCCAAAGAGGTAGGCCCTGCCCACCTGGTGAAAGCAATACTGTAGACTTACAAATCCAGGAAGCACAGAGAATCCAAAACAAGATGAACACAAAGAGGCCCACAGCAAGACACAAGAAAAATGCCAAAGTTAAAGACAAAATCTTAAAAGCAAAAAAAAAAAAGCAGGTCGTTACCTATAAGGGAGCTCCCATATGACTGTCAACTGATTTCTCAATAGAAACTTTGCAAGTCAGAAGGGAATGGCAAGAAATATTCAAAATGATGAATAGCAAGGACCCACAACCAAGATTAATTTACCCAGCAAAGCCATCCTATTTAATAATAGACAAACATGGTAATTGACCGTACCTTCGCTACGCCTCCCATTGGCTAATCAGCGCCAAATACAAATTAACCACCAAGAAAGATGGCGGCTAATTTGCATACTGCAGGCAGGGAGGGACAGTGCAGCCGCCAGCGCAAGAGCCGCCAGCCCGGGCCACAGGCCAGCCCCAGAAGCCACCCAGAAGCCGGTGATCGGGGGGAGATGGGGGTCTCCTGCCCAGGCCTGATGCCTCTGGTGGAGGCATCAGGCCTGGGCAAGGCGGCGATTGGTGTGACCTACAGAGGAAACACCTTTTCTGACCGCTCATTGGTTAAGCTCCCTGTATGCCACTGGTAATATTCTTAGTAACTTGGGTAATAAGAATCCAAAAAGGTGATCTAGGGTTTTTCACCACACTCCTGGTGAAAAAAACGAAGGTCTGCTGCTGGAGGGCTAAGAAATGTCATATCCTGCCCTAGATGGTTTGGCTCAGTGGATAATGCCTTGGCCTGCTGATGGCAGGGTCTGAGTTAAATTCTGACCAAGGGCATGTACCTAGGTTGCAGGCTCCTCCCTGGCCGGGGCCCAGGTCAGGGCTCATGCAGGAGGCAACCAATCAAAGTGTTCCTCTCACTTTGATGTTTCTCTCTGTCTTTCCCTTTCTCTTCCACATTCTCTAAAAAATCAATGGAAACATATCCTCAGGTGAGGATAAAAAAATAATAATAAAGAAATTATTATTATATGAAAGACACATCTTGAAAATGCCTAAAGAAAGTTGTCATTTTTTCATGGTGAAGGGACTGGAGTCCGTGTTGATGAAAAAACCTTGCTGGCTGCGGTGACTGGCAGTGGCTGGAGCAGCAGGGTGATGGGACTGGTGCCTTCCCCTGATCAGCCTGGTCACCTCCCCCAAAGGGAGGCCAGACTGCAGCTTAGGCCCTCTCCCCAAGGGGAGCAGGGAGCGGGCCTAAGCCGTCACTAGGACATCCCCTTTGGGCTCCCAGTATGTGAGAGGGAGCAGGCTGGGCTGAGGGACACCCCCCGCCAGTGCACAAATTTTGTGCACCAGGCCCCTAGTCATTTATCATTGAAGATCAGATAAAGAGCTTCACAGACAAGAAAAAGCTAAAGTTCATCACCACCAAACCAGTATTACAGGAAATGTGGAAGGGTATTCAAGAAGAGGAAGAAGAAGAAAAAAAAAAGATAAAATATATGAGTCATAAAATTGAAATAAGTACACATCTATCAACAATTGAATCTAAAAAATCAAAATAAATGAACAAGGAATCGATTGAACAAAATAAACATGAATAAAATAGAACTAGAGGCATGGAAACATGGAACAAACTGACAAATATCAGAGGGAAGGGTGGAAGGGGGACAGAAAGAAATGAACTAAAAGAATTTATATGCATATATGCATTACCTACAGACACAGACAATAGGGTGGTGAAGACCTGGGACTGGGCAGGATCCAGGTGGAGGGGACAATGGGGGAGAAGGGGGTACATCTATAATACTCTCAAGAATATTTTTTAAAAAGAACCATACACATGAAACTTATATAACCCTATTAATCAATGTCACCCAAATAAATTTGAATTAAAAAATCAAACACCTTAACAAAAAAAAAAGTAAACTGAATAACCATTTTATAGATTGCAAAGTTACAAACATGATGTATTTTCTGTGGTACTTTGTAATATATTTAATGAAATACTAGTTTTATATACTCTACAATTCTAATCACATCAAAGATAAATTGATGATAACATTAATAGCCAATAGTTTACATTGTACTATTGAGCTACAAAGTGAAAATCATGAATACAAACCTGTCTTATATAAAGTAAAATTAACCTAGCCAGTGTGGCTCAGTGGTTGAGTGATGACTCATGAACCAAGGGGTAACTAGTTCAATTCCCGGTCAGAGCACATGCTTACATTGCAGGCTCAGTCCCCAGTGGAGGCATGAAGGAGGCAGTTGATCAATGTTTCTCTGTCATCGATATTTCTATCTCTCTATCCCTCTTCCTTCCTCTCTCTCTCTAAAAAATCATTAAAAATATTAAAAAAAACAAAAAATGAAGTAAAATCATTTCCATTTTTTCCAATATGACAAAATGTATCAACATCAAATCATATAAAATTTGCAGTAATATTTTAAAAAACAGTCAATTCCTTAGTTTAAACCAAAAAACACTTAATAATCTCTGTAATTAAAAATGTTTACCCAAATCTTCTGTCTTAAATGATCTGACAATATTTTGACCTACATTAATATTGCTCACCATCATATTCATTGTGGTAAATTACAAAAATCAGGGCATCATCATAAAATGAATCTCAGGAAAAAAAGACTGGTTGTGTGTGAAAAATATATATATTTTTACTACCTAATGGAAAATGCATATCCTGTCTTAAAGCTGTGCTAATCATTGCTTCATAGAGTTGCAAAAGAATAGTACAGTTTTCTACATTATTTACAGTCTTTTCTGAATCTAAAGACCACGGTCTTATGGTTTAGTGAGAAAGAATTTAGGGAGGTCTTCATATACAAACAGATATTTGAAAATGTTCACCTATGTCATCTAGAAAAACCTCAGATTTAGAGATTGAGAACTAAAAAAATGAAAAAAAAATGTTTTCAGATATATAATCATGAATGGGAGAAAAGTAAAATTTGCTCTTTATTTTATAACCAGTACCTTTAAAACAATAAATATTAGCTAATGGAATTTATTAATTGCCGATTGAATCTTTGCATCACTTTAAAATCACCTTCAGAGATATGTAAGACTTTTTAACATTTTGTGGATTTCATTCTCTAATTACAATAAATATAAGATGAAATATCATACACTTAACTAGAAAAAGAGACTATTGTGTCATTACACAAAAGATCTTGCAAATTGTTTTTAAAAAGACTGGCTAAGTATAAAATAAATAATGAGATTTTATACAAGCTGGATATTGAATTGCTTAGAAGGCACTGAGCTGCGGCATCATCTTCATTTTCACACATTAAAGCCAAGCATATTGTAAGCAATTAATCATATACTTCTTTATTGTTTTAAATTAAATGTATTTTATACTTTTTGTTTAGAATTTAATTCACTTTCAAATCATTCCTGTATGGATCAGTCACAAATTTACCTTGTTTTAGAAAAGAGAGGAACAACAGAAAGGGGGAAAAAAGCTTCTTAAAATAAGAATGGCACTTTTGGATGTCTAGTAATTTTGATAAACTAAATGGGGCATTATTAATTATATCTAAAACTGAACGGTATTGACAAAAATACATTTGCTCTTTTATGCAACAGATAATGCAGAACATCCAAATCGCCTCATTGCTGTTGCTATTTGAAAACCACTGGCAGACCCATTTTAAGGATGCCTCTGGTGAAGAACTTTGTAATTACATTTCAATTTTTGAAAAAATTTACATGATTAAAATCTGTGTGCTAATACAAGAAAATATTTTTAAATCTTTCAAGTAACTGTTGGCTAAATATTCGTATTGTATTTCATTGATTGCTTATTTGTAATAAAACTTCAAAATAAGGATTATTCATGGGTGTCTTATTTATTAGTCTGGCCATTTTTAGACAATTTGTTTTCAGGTATTCTTTTAGATACAATTTCACACATATAACTTATTAAACTGGAAAGTTAAATAGTTTCAGACCATTTTATTACTATAAAAGTGCTATTTTATATAAACTGGTTTTATGAATATCTTATTTTGAAATAGCATAGGGCTAGTCTGTTACTAGAAACCCACGATAAGTGAAATTCCATAACTACTGTTTTTCTCAAGTGTGTATCTCATAAAAGAAAATTAAATTTTCACATTTTAGTATATTAGTAAACTTACAAAGTAGATTAGTCTTGATTCTATTTATCACAAATGTTTTAGGAATTGTGAGTTGTTTTAAAAATGACAGTAGCAGTAGTACTTAGAGTTGTAATGAAACCTTCACTAGTTTTAATTTTATATTACTTTATAGGTTTAATATGAAATATTCATTCAATGACTGATAACATTTTAGTGTAAACTGTACTTCATTTTCAATGCTAGAATTCTTACTGTCCCCAAGACTATGCTTTTTACCCACCTAAAACTTCATTTTTAAATTTGCATTGAATCAACACTTTTTTTTCATTAGACTTGAACAGCTTAAATAAAAAATGTAAACTCTACCAAAATTCAGTTAGATAATGTGTAAGTTGTATTTAAATGTCATACCTGTACTTAGAAAATTATAAATTACTTATGAGACTATTAGAGCAATGCTCTTAATACCCGTGTAATGATTTTCCAGATTCTTAGGCTGCATGATAGAATTTGTTCAGGATCTGTTCCTCTGATTTTTTTTTTAAATGTTTTTAGTGATTTCAGAGAGGAAGGGGGAGAGAGAAAGAGATGGAAACATCATTGATAAGAGAGAATCATTGATTGGCTGCCTCCTGCATGACCCCTACTAGGGATTGGCCTGCAACCTGGGCATGTGCCCTGACCTGGAATCAAACTGTGACCTTCTGGTTCATGGGTTGATGATCAATCACTGAGCCACAGTGGCTGAGCTCCTCTTATTTTTTTAACTTTAATTTTATTGTTGACACTATTGTAGATGTCCCCATTTCCCCATGCCCCTTTGCCCACCTGCATTCACCCCCAGTGCCCTCTTCCCTCTGACCCTCACCACATTGCTGTTTGTGTCTATGTGTCACGCATATATATTCTTTGGCTAATGCCTTCACCTTCTTTCATCCAGTTCCCCTTTACCCGCTTGCCTCTGACAGCTTTCTCAAAACTTTTGAAAATGTTGTCTTATTTGCTCTATTACTTAATAAATGTAATGTTTGAAGATTTAATAGAAATTATATTTTCTGTTAATAGCAATGTTTCATTTATTTGGTTGCTCTAGAGTTGTAGTCATTGTTTCAAAAGGGTCAGAGATGGGTGGGGAAGGAATCATACATTTCTTGTCCACCAGGGAAACTAAAAAGGAAGACAAATGGGGAAGCCAATCCTATTTCAAGGTTCTGCTATAACATTGTAGGGTGTTCTTGACTCTGTAATGTTTATTGTTATTTTATAGACACCAGAGTCCCAGTGTATGAATTCCTGCACATATTATTTCTCAAATTAATCCCCTTTTGTCACTATATTCATTAAATATTATATTCCCAAAGTTTTAAAATATTTCCATCATTTACATTTACATTGTTCCAAAATCAGTAGTTTTTTTATTTTTTAAGTTATAATTGTTTTAAATCTAAACTATTGATAAAGTACAATATTACTTTGGATTTTAAATTTATTTTTAATATTATCAATGGGGTATAGACTTTTTAAATGCCACAATATGGTAATATTATACTTCTTAATGATTAATATGAATTTATTTAGTTGAAATATGTGCCAGAGATTAAGAATAAAGTTTGTAGCCATAAAATTATTCTTGGTATTTTTTTCTAGATATTTTTACCAATTTAAATCAGTCAATTGGGTGCCTACATTGATAAAATGTATTGATTTACCAGATAGGCATTTTATTTTCATCATTTCTCTGTTTCAGTAGACTTACATAAACTAAGTCATGACAGTACGACAGTTATGAAGAAAAAATGAAGAAATTGGAAAAAGAGAAACTGACAAACTTCTAAAAGCTCCATTTTCTTTTTTTCTGGCTTTATGCATAGTTTAAACTCCAGTGAAGCTTAAACATGTACTGAAACTGAAAGGTTAGTGTTAATGAAAACAATATAAGCTTCAATAATATAATACTTTCACACATATCTGACATCTTTTCTGAAATTGCTTCAAAAAATAAAATAAATAAAATAAATAAAATAAATCATAGACAATAATTATCAGATGACTTAATTAAATGTAATGATAAATTCTAGCTTCTACAGTGCAGTTAAAGAATCTTTTTTGTAGAACACAAAAATAATTTATTTTTATTTTATAAATAAATTAGCACAAAAATGTTTCAAATTCATGTTATTGCATACATCACTAACTCAGCATACTAGGGAAAAGAAAGTATTATATAAAAAATAGCAGTGGTAAAATATCCATTTATCACTTTAGGATTCATAAATATTGCCCTAGAGGCAGTTTGTTTTTTGAGAATAAATTCTGCAATAATTCAAACTACAACAATTATTATTTATTGACTCAGTATCATATCATTGGCTTTGAAAGGATATGGTACATTAATGAATGTGTGTATACCCATAATGTAATAATTCTTATAATTAAAATATAATGTTATAGATAGAAATAATCTTGTTATAAGAATGCATCAAAGAAAACATTAAATTTCAATTATGCATTCGTTAAGTTTCAAACATTTTCTTCTCTCTTTTCAATATTCTTATGAAGATGTACACATTTTAAATGCATTTTAAAATACTGGTCATTGCTTTCAGATAAAATAATATAGCTTTTGAATTTAACTAAAGTGCTTTCTCAGAATGATTATCAGTTTCCAAATATTTTCTTAATTGTGGTTTTAATCTCATGTTTTAAACAAATCATTCTTGAAAATCAACAATGTTTTAGGATTATCTCAACTTTTCTGAATGACTCTGTACTGATTACACTCATTTTCTCTTAATTATTTTTCCAAAATTCTATTTCTTTTTACATATTTATTTCCAAAAATTATTTTGGAGGAGGTATTGGGATATAAAATTGTTTCATTATTTGATTTCTCCGACTAACAGAAGAGGCATAAATTTACCATGTTTTTTTATAGAGTGTTTTCTTGGGTTATTTTGCTATACAAATATATGCTAGGTTCAAAAATATCAAATTTTCATTGTCTGAAAGGGAGAGAACTGTTGTCAAAAGTTTCTGGTTATGACAAACAAGATTGAGAACAGTTTGGAATTGATGGAAAACTACATTCTAATATCAATAACTGGTACTGCTTACATTTTAAAAGAAAAGTTTAGTAAACATGGCTCTATAACATTATACATTTATATACAAGTGATAAGATTTTAAACAAAATTAAAACAGGATAACAACTGATACAAACCATGTACACCATGTGTAACAGAAAAGTTATTAGTGATTAGACTGTATAGAATATTCTATATATCAATAAGAATATTTAAAAACATCTAACTAGAAAAATTTTTAAAAATGTGAGTAAGCCACAGGGGTGGGTGTGAGGGAAGGAAGAGATCAACCAAAGAACTTGTATAATATATGCATAATCCATGGACACAGACAATAGCGTGGTGGAGGCCACGGGAGGTGGGTGGGAGGGGGCAAGAGCAGGCTAGGAGAGGCCAATGGGGGGGAAAAAAGAGAACATGTGCAACACTTTCAACAATAAAGATTAAATAAATAAATAAATAAATAAATAAATAATGATAAATAATGATATGGGTAGGCCAATGGATTGTGAGTAGAAATGTCATTTGTTATTTCTAGCCATGAAAATCCAGTGTTTTCTTCCCCTGCCCTGTAGAGGAAGCTGCAAGTTTTAGCTCTAAGACTCGGCTATGAAGACATGATGAATTGCTCATGGCCAAGTTGTTTCAAGTACCTTCTGAATTTTCTGAAACTATACTGGGTTTAACATAAACATGTATTGTTTTTCATCAATAATATTTGAGATTTCTTATTGTAGCACAATATGGACACTCCTTATACTACTTTTGAGAAATTTGTACATATGCAAAAGAAAAACATGTCTTATAAGAACCTCTTATTTCATCTAAGAAAACATATTTAAATCATATATTGGAAAATTATGTAGCAATTAAAGAAAAAACCTATTTCTTTACATATGAAAAAAGTAATTTACTGAATAGTCTGGACTCACAGGTATACAAACTAGACGACTATCTCTTTTTCTCTTTACAGATTTATATATGTTCCACTGAGCCTGCATAACCTCTCCCCACTAATGACAACATGGACAGATTTAGTTCAGTCCAAAAAATGAAAACTTCAAACAAATAGACAATTCAAAGTTCAAGCCCTGCCCCAGCTTAGGCCTTCTGTTCCCTGAGGAATATCCCACAAAGCTATTTGCCAGTGGAGGGTTTGAGCACTGAGAAACCGTTTTAGGCATGGTCTCAAGGCTGATATTTACCTAGTAAATATTGGCACAGCTTGTTCCATTCAGATATAAAATATCATTGAGCATATAGAAGAGTGCTAGGCACATATGGTACACTAAACAAATATTTGATGGATTAAAGATAGAAAAACTTTGTAAACATACTTGAAAAATTAGATGACATAAGGTGAAATTTCTGGAAAAATACCATTATCAAAATCAACTTGAAGATAGTACGTAAAAGCAATTAGTTTTAAGAACTTAAAAAACACTAGTAATAGTAACAAGTTATGTGTACAAATATTAAATGTAAGTTTTTCAAACTCCAGGGTACAAATATTTTCTAGTTTCTAAAAACTGTTTCAGGAAATAGAAAAAGAGCAAAGTCTATTTAACTCAGTTGATAAGGCTACTAAAATCTTGAAAGTAAAATCACACAGGACATTATCCAAAAATAAATATATAAGCCCATTTTTTATAAATATGGAAAGAAAATTCCTGAAGTAAATTTAAAAAATGAATTTACCTATATATGAAAAATTTTAAGTCATCATAACTAAGAAGAACTTATTTTAGGTTGACAAACAGCTCAGTTTTGAACACTTTATGAAATTCATTTAATACATTAACCTATTTAAGTATAAGGGATATAATCACTTCAATAGAATTAGAAAAAAATTCAATAAAATTAAAAATTAGTATATGGTAACATAACTTTAAAATTAATAAAGGTTGGGAAATTCTTTGATTATTAGTAAATTACACAATTAATATCTTCTTATCCTTCCCATTTCCAATTATCACATATGCATAGGCCAGATTTTGGACTTTATATTTATTCTGTCTCATTAATATATGTATCTATTATAGGACTAAACTATATGTAGATATTTGATAAGTAGGGTGAGGAGAAATAGATCATTTTCTTAAAATATACAACATGATAAATTGATAATAAATTCAGGATCAACTGTAAAATTGGATATTACAAAAATAATTTGAAGCCTGGCCAGTGTTGCTCAGTGGTTGAGAAGCAACCCATGAACCAGGAGGTCAGTGTTTGATTCTCGGTCAGGTCACATGCCCGTTTCTAGCTTGAACCCTAGTAGGAGGCATGCAGGAGGCAGCCAATTAATATTTCTCTCTCACTGATGTTTCCATCTCTCTATTTCTCTCCCTTCTTCTCTCTCTAAAAAATCAATACAAACATAATTTTTAAAATAATAATAATTCCAAGTACATATCATTATTAGTTTACATAATAAAAATTTTCAGAACTCATAAAACAAAACAGATTAATTACATTTAATCATAAAGCAAAAATGACAAAAACATAAATTACATTAAAAGGAAAGGTACAAAATGGGTGAAGATATTTTTAGCATCCTATATAATAAAAGGCTAATATGCAAATTGTCCTCTCAACTGTGAGTTCGACTGGGGGGTGGGGTTGGCAGGCCAACCAGTCCTGATTGCCCCCCACCCTGATAGGAGGTGGACCCAGCCGGCCAACCGCCCACAGCTCCTCCCTTCGGCTGCTCCCCCCTCCAATCGGCCCTTCCCACCCCGATCTGGAGTGTGGCCGGCCCACCAACCACCTATGCCCCCTCCCCCCAACCAGCCAGGCTTGATTGGACCCAATTGGGGTGGGCTGGCCAGACCCCACCTGTGCACAAATTCATACATTGGGTCTCTAGTATATAATAAAACAATAAAATTCAGAACATATAAAATACTTTTCTATAAATTATAAAAAACAAGAGGTGAACAATGATCAAAGATAATGCATATGACATTCATAGAAGAGGAAATTGAATATCTTTTAAAGTGTCAGCTTCCAACAATCAAAGAAATTTCAATTAAAATGAAACTTGAATATCACCACACATTCATCAGATTGATCAAAATTAAAAAAATTCATCTTTTTGGCAATGTGATATTAAAATAGAAATTTCTATATAATTGCTGGTGAAATATTTATTAATTCAAACAAAGTAAAATACTTGCTATTGTCATTAATCTAATGGCATGTGATATACATTAGCAATTTCTATTAGAGATGCATGAGAATCAGTATAAAGTACTTATTGAACATAGAGTACTGATTAAGTAAGTACATGAACTCCAGAGTGAAAATGCCTGTATTGCATCTTGATGCCATCAATACTAGCTCTGTGACCTTCAAAAAGCTTTTAAAACATTCTGTACCTAATTTTCTAAGTTTGTTCATTTTTAAAATGTGTGTGTCTATGTGGATGCATAAATGTGCATGTATGTGTACACACACACAAACACACACACACACATATATATATATATATATGCATATGTATGCTTTAATATGAGTATAGAGATGTGTGTATATGAACTTTATAAGAACATGCCTTGATTAAATGACTAATTCATGATGTTAGCTGGTTTTGAAGAAGTAGATGAGCAATGGGTTCTGGGAAAGAAAACAAAGAAACAGTTTGAGATATCAATTTTATTTGTAGCTTGTTACTTAAGGTAAAATCTATGAGGCAAAAATAAAAAAATATTTACATTACATTTTTGTGGAATGTGAAGAAAGTTATTTTTTATAATTTATGTACACATTTTGTTAATTATAAGAATATATAAATACAGAAAAAGAGTGGAAAAATGGGAGTTGAGGAAGTGGAGATATCAAAATACACAATGGGTTAGAGTAGAGTTCTGTATTAAATATGAGAATATGATTGAATGCCCATAGGAAGAACTCACTTGAGAAAAAACTGATGATGCAGAAGTAAGAGGATGTAGTTTCAGCAGCAAGCTCTTGAGTGGATTCTTTTTGTGACTGAGCACTTAGTTAGAGGTGTTGGGGGATGATTGCTGCATGATTCGGGCTAAAGGATATAACTTTAGACACTGGACCTGAAAAGCAAGGTGCATTTTTTTTCTTGAATAGTTTTGAAGGGGAAAAGCAACTCTCTTGAATTTTTCCTCTAGTAAAGTATAGGTGTTCTTTGTTTTATTATTTCTTCTTGGCATAAATAATTGTCAAATTGATAATTGCATCTTGTGTATGTGTATCATGTACTGGTATGTACGTGTGTACATACTTAGAAATACATATTTATTTTAACCACAAATGAATGAACAAATTATTTCTTAAATTACTTTATCATGTCTTAAGGAGAACTTACACAAAGAGCCATTTTGTGACTATGTGTAATTTGGAGCCCTCTGTGAATTTATTTGCTAATCTCTGCAAAAGAATAGCTTAGGACCTCTGCTAGAAAACAGTTCTTTTCTTTTAAATACTGCTCAATCATTTGATCTATTTTAACTTGGTTTGCCGATTTGATACCAAAAGCTCAATGAATTAAATTGTACAGGTTTTAATTTATTTTTCTCTTTGGTCTAGTTCATAATTCAGTCACTCACCCTTTTGTGTATACATTGTACTCTAATATTTTAGTTTATGTACTATGAGTCCAAAATGTTAAGAAAAATAAGCAGACTGGTTGATGAAATGGTCTATGATGTATTACAACAAACATCCTGTGTTACACATAATAAAAGATAGTTCTAAAATATGCTAGTTCTCTTGTTCTTTCCACTATAAAAGTCACCCACTACAAAGGATGTGAGTTTTTCTTAAAAGTTACAAAAAGTAAGCATTCAGATTAGCGTGTGTTAAGCAACAAGGCAGCCTCAAAGAAACCTTTGAGTACATAATAAAATAAGTGTGGCTTCACACAGCAATACTACCTTTGTCTTATAAAAACAAATGCAGCATATTTTTATTTCTTTAAATATTTTTTTCTGGTTTTTAGAGGGAGAGGACGAGAGAAGGAGAGAGAGAAACATCCATGTGAGAGAGAAACATCAATCAGCTACCTCCTGAAAGCCCCCTACCAGAGATTGAGCTTGCAACCTGGGCATGTGCTCTCTAAACTACAGAACAACCATCATTCAGAACCACCTGAAATCTAGCTGAAAAGAAGTCCTGCAACTAAATATATAAAGAAGAAGCCAAATTGAGACTGGTAGGAGGGGTGGAGACAAAGAACAGGCTGGTGTCACACCCACCTGAGGCAGATAAATATCAGGAGGGATATATTGACTGTGGAGGTACACCCCGAGGAAAAAGAGGTCTCAGTCCCACACCAGAGACACCATCCTAGGGTTCCAGTGCCAGGAAGAGAAATCCCCATAAATTCTGGCTGGGTAAGCCTATGGCAATTGAGGCTGAGTGAAACAAAAGGCTGCTGGAGTTTCAGGTGTTCCTCCTAATGGCCCTGTGCATAGACTTACTCAGACTCACTCGCTCTGAACCCCCGTGCAGGAGCAGCAGCTAGAAAGGCACCTTGGACATTCAGGGAGAAACTGAATTGCCTGGCATTGGGGCGAGGGCTGTTGAAGCAACTTTTCCCAGGCAGCCGTGCTGGCAGAGGCCATTGTTCCTTTGCTGAGCCCTCACCCAACAGAGCCAGCAAGTACATGGCATATCAGAGTCTCCATCAACCTGGCTAACACTGTTTGCCCCGCCCTGGTCATTACCTGAGACCCCACTCCAGCAATTTACAGGCCCACCCAAGCCCTGTCCAGTAGCTTTTCCATAAAAAAAGGCAAGTCTTGGTTGATGCTGCTGACATTCCTAAAATTTCTCAAACAAGCAGTATCTGGCCTTAGCATGCCCTGTACCTTTTGTTAAATGACCTCAGAACCACTGCTAATGCAGCCAGCCTTGGTTCACAATTTGACCTTTCCTGGGCACCTACAAGCCCAGCACAAGTAGCAGCCATTTGAATATTTTTTGTAGCTCATTCCAGGTGGCCCTGAGTAGGGCACAGATGGCAGTTGACCTTGACTGAACCCCCAGTGAGGCCTCAGCGACAGTACACATGGTGCACAGCTACAGACAACACTGAAGCACCACCCTATCACCTCCACAAGTGACACATTCAAGGAGTGGACTTGGTGAGCCCCCAAGACCCACTGATGTGAGTTCTGCGCTGTGGGGTTGGTCCCTGCACAACAGATCCTTTATGGTGATCTTGGCAAGTTCTCCCAGCTGATCAGCCTGTGGGTAAATCCCCCCTCCATTGATAAGCAAATAGCAATCAAGGCTATACTAAAATAGAAGTGTTTACACAGCCCTCACAGGGGTACACATGAAGTGCCCAGATCAGATGAACTGGGAGACTCCTCAACTGAACACTACAGGACACCTACTGCATAAAGACACTCTACCAAGACCAGAAGATGTAGCAGTTATACCTAATACATAGGAATAAACACAGGGAGGCAACCAAAATAGAGATAAAGAAACATGTACCAAATGAAAGAACAGAACAAAACAAGAGAGAAAGACTCTAAAAAATGGAGATGAACAGACTATCAGATGCAGAGTTCACAACACTGGTTACAAGGATGCTCAATTAACTTAGGGAAAGAATAAAGGAACAAAGATATAGAAAACATGAAATGGAGATTAAAAAAATAAACATGAAAAAGGGCCAGACAGAAATAAAGAATACACTAACTAAAATGAAGAATGCATTACAAAAATCAACAGTAGAGTAGATAAAACAGGGGTTCAAATAAGCAATTTTGAAGTTAAGGAAGCAGAAAACACCCGATCAGAGCAGCAAAGTAAACAAACAAACAAATAAATAGAATAGTGTGAGTAATCACTGAGACAACTTCAAGTGTACCAACATTCGCATCATAAGAATGCCAGGAGATGCAAAGAGAACAAGAAAATGAAAACCTATCTTTAAAAATATAAACAGAAAACTTCCCTTAGCTGGTGAATGATATAGACATGCAAGTGCAGGAAACACAGAGAGGCCCCAATAAGATGGATCCAAAGAGGCCTATACCAAGACACATCATAATTAAAGTGCCAAAGGTTAAAGACAAAGAGAGAACCTCAAAAGCAGCAAGAGAGAAGTTAGCTACCTACAGAGTAGTTCCCATAACACTGTCAGCTGATTTCTTTTCTTTTTTAAAAAATATATTTTATTGATTTTTTACAGAGAGGAAGGGAGAGGGATAGAGTTAGAAACATTGATGAGAGAGAAACATCAATCAGCTGCCTCCTGCACACCTCCTACTGGGGATGTGCCCGCAACCAAGTTACATGCCCTTGACCAGAATCAAACCTGAGACCTTTCAGTCCGCAGGCTGACGCTTTATCCACTGAGCCAAACCGGTTAGGGCTGTCAGCTGATTTCTTAACAGAAACTTTGCAGGTCAGAAGGGATTGGCAAGAAATATTCAAAGTGATGGAAAACAAAGACCTACAACCAAGGTTACTCTACCCAGTAAAGATATCATTTGGAATAGAAGGATTGATAAAAACCTTCCAGAGAAGAAAGAGCTAAAGGGGCTTACCACCATCAAACCAGTGTTATAAGAAATTATAAAGGGTATTATTTAAAAAGAAGAAAAAAAAGATTAAAAAATATGAATAATGAAGTTGCAATACATTCTTATCTGTCAACAATTACTTTAAATGGGTTAAATGTTTCAATCAAAAGACATGAATGGATAACAAAATAAGACCCTTGTATATGCTATCAATAAGAGACTCACTTTGATCAAAAGACACACACAGAATGAAAGTAAGAGATGAAAAATAGTATTTGGTGAAAATGGAATAAAAAAATAAGCTGGGGTATCAATACTTATATCAGTCAAAATACACTTTAAAACAAAGACTGTACTTAGAGACAAAGAAGAACCGAGCAATTCCACTTTTAGGTATTTATTCAAAGAAGCCTAAAAAACTAAATAAAAAACATGTTCACATCCCTATGCTCACTGCAGTATCTATACTAATAAAAGCCTATTGGTCGTCAAGCCCTCACGCCATGATACCCTCATGCCATAACAATCCATCACCAGGAGGCTGTGTGGGTGGTGAGGCACGCGCAGGTGGGCAGGGACTTGACAGCTCTACCCGGAGCTGCAGAGGTGGGTCCCAGCAGCTCTGCGCAGAGTCTCGGAGGCTCTGGCCTACTTCTTTGGGGCAATCCATCAAGAAGTCTTAGATGTGTGGGAGTCCTACCTCTTTGGGGAGATCGATCGTGGGGCTTCCACACTGTGAGAGGGCACAGGCCAGTCTGGGGAACTCCCCACCGGAGTGTACGAATTTCGTGCACCAGACCTCTAGTTATTTATAATGCCCAAGATATGAAAGCAATCTGAGTATCAATCGATAAATGGGTAAAGAAGAAGTGGTGCACATATGCAATGGAATATGATTCAGCCAGAGAAAAAAATGAAATCTTGTCATCTGCAGCAACATGGATGGACCTAGCAGGTATTGTTCTGAGTAAAATACATTAAAAAGAGGAATATATTTAAATGCCAGATGACTTCACTTATATGTGGACTCTAAAAAACAAAATAAATGAACAAGCCAAATAGAAAAAGACTCACAGAAACACTTTGACGGTTACCAGATGAGCAGTAGGAGGAGAGGGAAAAGTGGGGAAAGGTAAAAAAGATGAAGAAATTAAGAAGTACAAATAGTAGTTACAGAATAGTTATGGAGATGTAAAGCACAGCTTAGGGAATATAGTAAAAATATCCTAATAATTATGTATGGTGCCAGCTGGGTAACAGATTTATTGGGGTGATCACTTTGTAAGTTGTATAAATGTCTAATTATGTGGTTGTACACCTGAAACTAATATAATATTGTACCTCAACTGAAATTTAAAAAAATTAAAAATATTTAAAAGTAACACATTATTTTTATCTTGACCTTTCTGATGGGAATTTTTTGTAAGATCAACTATTGGTTACAAGTAATTTGGTAGTAAGAGTTTATCTTCTATATATTTGTAAAAGACGTAATACCTTCAAATGTGTACAAAATTGCTAAAAACTGATATTAGCACAGAACTGAAATATAACTCAATATGCTTTAAAAACCAAAAATATGAGATCATTGTACTGATAATAAAGTAAATTTTAAAAATAAAAATTAATGTTCTTAAATTATGAAAAAAATAGAATTGCATGTAGTATGTGTAGGGATCATTGAAATATTAAATAATAAGATTATTTTTATCAATTATTTAGAATATTGTTTATGTTATTATATTTATGACTTACATAGAATTTAAAGGCATGCCTTTAAAAATAAGTTTAAAATTTGCAAGTACTTGAGAGTGTACCTGCTTAAAGATAGATAGACATTTGCTTCCATATGTGCACTTTGTCATAATTTCTAACTTGCGAGTACAGTTTGTAAAACAGAACAGTTTTTAAAAATATTTCTCTCAAGTTTTTATTGTGATAAAATTTATGTCATTTTAGTGCAGAAATATTTATTTGAAAGGATTCTCTAAATATACAATATTTCTTTGTGGTCATTCCACTGTTTTAAAATACATCAATAGTTAACAAATTGACATCCACTTTATATAATTTTTGACATTGCACATATAGAAACTAACAAGATAATCTTATAAGAGCTTGAAACACATAATTATAACTTAGTGAGTTATATTTTTTACCTTAAATGACATATAAAACTAAAATTTTAGAACAAATACATTTTTATGTTTAGACTAGAGGCCCAGTGCATGAAATTCGTGCATAGATGGGGTCCCTAGGCATGGCCAGTGGTCAGGGCCAATTAGATTCCCCACCTCCCGGCCTCCCTGCCTCCCTGCCTCCTCCTTCCCTCTCCATCTATGCACCGCCACCATGCGGTCTCCTGCTCCCCACCTCCCCGCCTCCTCCTTCCCTCACTGCCCACGCACCGCCACTGCATGGTTCCCCACCTCCCCCCCCTTCTCCTTCCCTCGCTGTTCGCATCTGCCGTCACCCACTCCCAGTTCCCCAACCCAGCCCAGGGTCCGGCCCAGATCAGGATATCGGGGCCTACCAGCTCGGGGAGGAACCAGGAGGTTGGCCAGCAGGCCCCATTAGCAATCGGGGCCTGCAGGCTGGGGGAAGCTCCTGTTTTGAGCATCTGACCCCTTGTGGTCAGGTCACATCATAGCAACTAGTCATTCCGGCCATTCCATTGTAATGGCCGCTTAGGCTTTTATATAGGTAGATTGGACTTCTGATTATAAATTATGTTTCAAAGTAATTAAATTAGAAAACTGTAGTGTAATAATTCAATATAGTAGTTACGCAAATATGCAAAATAACCAAAAGCTTGGAGAAAAACTGGATTAGTGGTTTTAATAAGCATGTGCTTCCAATAAATCACTGAGCTATTTTCATGCATTGTTTGTAACCATACTTCTAAAAACTATCTATATAATAAAAGCCTAAGCAACCATTATAGCAGAACAACCAGTCACTATGATGCCCACTGACCTCTAGGGGGCAGACGCTCAATGCAGACGCACAAGGGGAGCGCCACTCAGTCAGAAGCCGGGCTCATGGCTGGCGAGCACAGTGGTGATGGTAGGAGCCTCTTCCGCCTCTGCGGCAGCACTAAGCAGCAGGCCGAGCAGTAAGGAGCAGCGAGCAGGCAGACAGTAAGGAGTGAGGGGTCCCAGACTGTGAGAGGGATGTCCAACTGCTGGCTTAGGCCCTTGGGCAGGCAGACATCCCCCGAGTGGTCCTGGATTGTGAGGGGGTGGGCTGGGCTGAGAGATCCCCCTCCCAGTGCACAAATTTCGTGCACCAGGCCTCTAGTTTTAAATAAAATGACGGAGAAATTGTTTCTGCAGTATCAAATTATCTTGCACTAGTTGTGGTTTCCTTTACCATTTCAAAAATAACTTCAGTATCATTATCTTGGTAAGAGATGATTAACATGTGTAAACTATGTCCAGAAATAATTTGAGAGATATTCAAGTATTCAAGGCAGCAATTGACATAATATTATGCTAAAGAAGTCTCTCTCTCTTACTCTCTCTCTTTCTATCTCTCTCAAATTATCTAACCAATTAATATGTCATAATGTCATAATGCTTGCCTTGAATGGGACAAAATAATTTTCCTTATTTGAACTTAGCTGTGACTTTTGGCTAAAGGCCAATTTCTTGAGTGAGATAGATTTAATATTTTGCCTTAAAATTGCTAAGCTTAAATGGTATTTTAAGTCACTATTGGCATTTTATGGCAATACAAACAAGCTTTCTAGCATGACAGGATAGTTTTCCATATTGAATATCATCTTTGATCTTCCTTATAGTCCTTTGCTATAATGTTTTATAGAATTATGAAAATGAGCTTAAAATGCCACCTTCTTTTCACCAAATAATTGTATTATAGAAAGATGTGTAGTCCATTGATTTTTTAGAAAATCAATGAAGACTCATTTTACTAAATGTAAGATGTTCACCCACATTTTTTTTACTAGACTGCGTCTCCAGATTTTTTGAAGCAACTAAGAGTTGAATGAAACAGTCATGCCATTTTTTAACAATTGTGCTTTCTATGGAGTGAAATGATAATGGACTCATGGATGCATTTAGTGACTCTAATAATGGTTGTAAGTATATGATAAAAAGCAAATTGTCTGGGTCTACATGATATGTTCTTAGAGTTTCATATGTCATATTTAGAGATATAAGTAATTGTCTCCAAAATATAGATGGAATTTAAAATTAGGTCTTAAATTCTGAAAGAGTACAAATCATCAATCTAAAAGCCAAAAAAACTTAAAATATCATGCTGGCTATCTTATAAATAAATACATGTTCAATAGATGACACAAAATCAGGATATACTTGTGACCTAAATTAATACTAATGCTTCATGTACTAATAAAGTAAACATTTTAATAATATTTTGGAATGAGCTATCAGAATTCTTAATAGAAGTTATTCTGATCATTGTTAAAACTTTATGCATGAGTGTAGAGTTTCCAGAAGAGTAGTTCCTTGCCCAGAAATATAATATGGACAAAGTGTTTTAATATCTGTGTCTATGTTTATTTTATTTGTTCTGCATATGCTTTGGAGATGTATTTTTGTAACAATATTCTATTTTTTAATTAATATATATGTATATATACATATATAACATATGGTCATATAGTTTTCAGGTAAAATGATGTTTTCATTTCCTAATTAATCAGCTTGATCAAAATATTGTTCATTTAGTCAAACTCATCCAAATCAGTTAATTAACCAAAGCAGTGAGTACATATTTATGGTAGTCAATCTCAATGAGAGTATGAAGCTCCATAGCATTCTTCTATGTTTCTTGGGTATATAATTTCTTCCATACTAATTAGATTCACTAAGTTCTTTCTTCCATATCAAATCTTCCTACAATTATCCACAAACTTCCTCCTTTAAATTTCAACAATCAGTAATAATAGTAATTATAATAATAATAATAACTTGCTACTTTGCACTAGAAAAACCCTAAGAAACTCATTTTGCATAATCTCATTTATCTTCCAACAATCATATGAGATAGAGGCTATCCTCATCATCATTTTACCTTATGGGAAAACTGAAGCACACAGAAATTCAGGATCTCATTGATAGCACAAAGAATAAGTGGCAGTGGAAAGTTTTGCATTGAAGCAATTTCAGTGCAAAACCTGTATATTTAATCACTACACTTAAATTTCTCGTTTTCTATGCAATAGAAAGTTTATATTTGAAATACTTGGTTTCCTGGCACTATACAATAAATTTTTACTTTTTTCTTATTTTTCTTGTTTGAAAAGACAAGCATTTTGATCTGGTAAAATGAATTTTCCCACTTACCAACCAGAACACATCTTCTTTGTCCTCTGCAATGGCACCTTCCATCCACTATTTACATTCTTTCCTGACCATTGTTTCTCTCCTTCATTACTGACTTTGCTCCATCATAATTTAGTCAAGGTTAAGTCTCACTAGTCTTAAAACAAAGAACAAAGAAACAGCAAAATCCACTAAAGATCTCACCCACCTACCATTCTAATTTGTTTCCTTCCATCAAAATTTAATATCTATAATAATATGAGTGTAATATGCTAATTAGACCAGACATCCTTCTGGACGACCTTCTGGATGAAGCCAGGGCTGTGAGGGAAGCCCAGGTTCCGGGTGCCAGAGGGAAGCCAGTGCCGGCAGCCAGGGGAAGGAAGGCCTACTCTTGCATGAATTTGGTTCATTGGGCCTCTAGTTATACAATAATGATAAAAAAAATGACTCTTCGCACTTTGTCTTCTATTTATACTGGAGTCCATTGTTCTATTATTTCCTTAAAATAATTTGTCTTCCACACTTGTGTAAAATCCATATGACCAGTTCTTTTCATTTATCATAAACCTGCTATTAATTGCTTTCTTTTTGAAATACTCTGTCATATTTGTTAATATTGCCACACTCTTTGATTTTCAATAGCTCTTTCTTATATGCCTTCTCATAAAGTACCTCTTTTTTTTTCCTTTCCATTCCTCCCCTTCATATATTTACCCCTTGGGGATCACTCCTTAATTCCCTTTTCTAGCTATGTTTTTCCTAAGCTAATACACTATGTTTTACCTTTTTAGTCATTAGAAAACCCTAATTTTTGTACATGGAATACTGATCTGGACATTGCTGAAGTCTAGGTGTCTTTAATACTTATCATCAATTCTCCCCACATCTAACCAATTGCAATATCTTTTTAAAGAAAATGTCTGCATTGTCCCTCATCTTCCCATTTGTTACTCCACTCACTGCTACTTCATTGATTTAAAGGCCACATTGATTTTTATTTGAATTATGATGATTATTTCTTATTGTATACTCTTGATTAAAGTCTGTCATTCTCCAATTCCTTTCATTATGTAAATGTAGAGTATGATCAAAACATTTTTGAGTCTCCATTGCATTTAGAATCAAGTCCATACTTATTAATATGATTTCTAAGTTTTCTGTTGACCTAGATCTTGTGATCTCTCTAGTAATATCTCACCCTACTTTGCAAATGATGAGCCCTTCTTAATGAACTATACTCAAAGACAGTATATTACATTTTCGTCAACCATTTTAAAAATCATATCATTGCTTCTGCCAGGAGTACATTTTTATCAATTTAACTCACATTTGTATGAATATTTAAGCTTTATTTGGAAAGCCTTGTTCAAATTCAAGATCGGGTTAGGATTCCATCCTACAGGTTTCTAAAGTACTCTCTTAGTACTTTGGAATATGTTTTGTAATTTCCTGTTCACTATCTCTCTTATTTACTATGTTTAAGTTTCATAAAGCAAGGACTATATCTGACTTATCATAGCCTCAATGATTAAAATTTAGTAGTTTCTCAATAAACATATTGCTTAATTAATTAATTAATTATAAAAATATGCATTCATTTTTCTCAAAATAATAAACTTTTTACACCTGTTTTTATTTTTATATATCTCATCTTCTACTCTACATCTAGTTTATGTTATTGTCTTATGCACATGTTTAGTTGTATCCTCAACGTTACAATATTGCCAGAATTCAGTTCCATAAGACTGAGGGAATGATGGTGATATTTATAGAAATCTGAAATCTGAAGGAATAAGGATTGAGACAACTGTTAGAGATAACTGAAATTGTCCCGCAAGTTTGAGTTTGAGGAACTGGCGAAGTATTTGGAAAGCAATTACTGGTAAGTAATAGAATTTGAAAGCCTGGAGCTTAGGAGAGAAGCCAGAGCTGAAGATCTGAAATTAATCTGCATAGAGTTAATATATAAACCTGGGGTTTTGATGATATGGTAAAGTAAGATGACTAAGAGAAATGAGGACTGTGAACCATAACCTGAATTTTCTTTCCCCATATTTAAGGCGTGGAAACAAGAATAAGAGCAAAGGAAGCAGAGAAGAAGTCATAACATTCAGGGGAGAGCTGAGAATACAGAAAACAAAAAAGGAAGAAACACTTTTCAAAACACTGATGTTTCTTTCCAGTCATATGCTAAAGAAATATCAAAATGATAAGGTCTAAAAATAACTTTTGGATTTGGTTATCAGGAGAATATCAATGTCTTTTTTACTTAAAATCTATGTTTACAAGGAAATTATTTTTATTTAATAAATAAATACTGATTTATTTATTGATCAATGATTATGCAAAAAAGCTTATTGAAGCACAATAAAGAAGATTAAAAATAAAGTCTTATTCCCTAACTTCTAAGGGCTTAAAATCTAATAGTAAAAAATGGAAATAATAGTTTTAAAGTTTATTGAAGCATACTATTATGTTCTAGGTATTGTATTGAGTACTTCCTGCATTATCTACCCTCATAGCAAGCTTATTAGATAGGTACCTATATTATCCAGCCTTTACAGAAAAATTTAGTGTCATATTTATTTCTTATCACACTTATAGAAACCATAATATATATTTCAATAATTATTACAATGGAGGTCCTTCTGTATGTAATAATTGATCTAAGAGAGTTTTTACATTTATGTGAAAAAGTGTGTGACTATTCTGAGCATTTAGGGGGATAACTGTCATAAACATCTGCCTGGTGTGATACAACATCCTACCCAATACACTATGCATGTGCTGCCATAGAGGGCTTTTAGCCAGGCAGAATCAGCCTTTCTTCCAGACCGTCACCTGTAAAGAAAACATTATGTAACCTCAGTTACTACCATTCCTTACTAATTTAGATATGGGACTAACATATTTTTTTCTAATTCCATCTGTTTGATGGAATTGGAAACTCTGGTGCTCTGAATGGCATTTGTTTTTCACATGAACCATAAAGCAAGTGAAGCATATTTGTAATAAAAAAAATGAAGCAGATGTTTAGAAAGGAAAAAAAGTATATGGAGAAAAACAATCCTAGTGAGGGTTGTCCTACTCCTCCAATGCCCCACTCCATTTCTTAATTATAGTTGCATTCCAAATATTTCATTACATGAAACAACTTGCAACTTTGAGGAAATCTTCCCTACTTACTTACATTAATACAAGAGTGTTTGCTATAGATAATTAAAGTGACCTAAGTACAATAATTTTAAATGTGAAATATATTGTCAGAAATAATCAATAATACCTGAAATTTTGTTAGCATTAGTAACCCTGAGAGATAGGTATTATTTTGATTTTAGAGATTTTAATCAGATCAAGGGAGGAGATAATAAAATGAACTGAAATAGAATTATGACATGGGAGAAAGAGACAATGATTTTAGAATCAATGTGTTGTGTTGATTTTGTGGTAGACAATGCAAGTGGAAAATTTCAGCAAAAACCTGGATATAGAATCCAATAACTAAAGAGTGTTATCAAGGCGAAGACAAATTTATGCATGTGATTTAATGAATGAGTGATATCCCATAGAGAGATAATATAAGGAGGAAATACAAGAAGACTTAAGAGAAGATCTTAATTAAAATTTAATATATGTCTTATGATTCCAGTAGGGACAGAGTAGTGTGTATCAGACTTACCCTCACACCCCAAATAATTATAAAACTTGATATACTACATTGAATAAGCTGTTCATATATTAGACAACGAAGGGTTGAAAGACACCATCTTTGAAATAAGGAAAACATTTGAGGTGAGCTCCACAAGTACCCTGGGTTTTCATCTATGGTCATATTCAAAATAATAGTACAGGGGTATTGATTTTAAAACAGAGCAAGATAAAAAAGCAGAGAGATGCATTCTGGGTTGCTGATGTAGTTGGAATTTGAAGGACACATGAGCTAAACATAGACTAGATAGGCCAAGCTGAACGACCAATAAAATAATTATATCTGTTAGAAGAAACCTCAACATATTTTGAAGAAATAAAATCAAACACAAACTTTAATAATATCCCAATGACAGTAATCAAGAAAAAATTTAGATATGGAGGAAAACAGAAAATGTGATACATGATCAAGAGGGAAACTAGTCATTAAAAACGAACACAACAAAACAGAACACTGAAAATCGATTAAATGTAACTAGATATTATACACACATATACATATACATATTTCCCATTTACTAATTTATTTTACTATAAATACATTGAGAAGATAAGAGTAAAAAGATAGGAAAATATTATTTTTTAAAATTAAGCATATCTGCTTATATAAAAACCATGGGTGGTGTTCATCACGACCACGACCACCACGATGAAGCGGAAGGAAGTCAGTCCTACAGGGGTTGTTTTGGCAACAGCTGCACCTTCCCCCAAGCTGTTTCCCAGAGCTGTTTCTTGTACAGGCAGAGTTTGAGGCAGGAACCCGCCCTGGGAGCATGGAGGCATATCTTTCTAAAGTGTGCCGCGCCAGCACGGCCAGGGGTGATCCTGAGTGGGGGCGGCTGAAAGGCTTAGAAAAGACAGACAAGAGAATGAAAGCCGGGTCTCGGTGGGACGCTGCTTCTCTGAGAGACAGCAACCATGCCCATAGCCATGCCTTTATTTTATAGCAGATGCTACCAGGCAAAGTAAGGGTGTGACCAAGATGTTTACAACATTCTCCTGGGTTTCCATCCTACTCAACTACATGCACCTGAACTCTATCAAGCCTACGTCACTCAGGCACGTGGGGCCACGTGTTCGGATCATAGGTTCAAGCTTACAACTACAGCTGTTGGCTATAATTGTGCTGGGAGGGCCCTGCCCTCTAAGCTGGGACTTGCACATGGCAATGAGAGGACTGTGCCCTCTCCTCAGTCCAAGGCTTGAACCTGTCCAAAACACTGTAGCGGCTCCCCACAATAAAATTTTAATTCTGTTCCCTTGTTACTAATGTTGTGGCCCCACCCCATAAAAAGAAACAATTTCTGGAGGATGAGGCCCAGGAATCAGGATTTTAAAAAGATTCCCAGGTGATTCTAATGTGCAGCCAAGGTTGAGAACCACTGCTACAGATAATATTAAAAATATATCTAAACATGCAATTCTTTGTCCAAAAAATGAGCATGTTCAAAAATTAAATGAAGAAAATTTGGATATACTCGATGGAGATTTTCACACATATTTGAGTGATGATTCCATTGATTCCAGAGATGATGCTGAAAAGGAAAATTTTCCCATTGAATCCATTTCTTAATAGTATTACTCCTTCTGGAATGCCGTGTCATAAATTAAAATTGAAAGTGGGTGCAATCATCATGCTATTGAGAAATCTCAATAGTAAATGGGGTCTTTGTAATGGTACCAGATTTGTTATCAATAGATTACGACCTAACATTATTGAAGCTGAAGTATTAACAGGATCTGCTGAGGGAGAGGTTGTTCTGATTCCAAGAATTAATTTGTTCCCATCTGACACTGGCCTCCCATTTAAATTGATTCGATGATGGTTTCCCGTGATGCCAGCATTTGTGATGACTATTAATAAATCACAAGGACAAACTCTAGACAAAGTAGGCATATTCCTACCTGAACCTGTTTTCTCACATGGTCAGTTATAATGTTGCTTTCTCTCAAGTTTGAAGAGCATGTGATATTACAGTTAAAGTTCTAAATACTTCATCACAAGGGAAATTAGTCAAGCACTCTGAAAGTGTTTTTACTCTTAATGTGGTGTACAGGGAGATATTAGAATAAGCTTAATCACTTTATCAGTCATTGTTTGCATCACTGTTGTTTTTATATCATGTTTTTGTTGTTTTCATATCATGTTTTTATTGTTTTCATATCATGTTTTTGTCATTTTTATATCATGCCTCTGTTGTTGTTATATCCTTTTGTTACTGTTTATTTATTAATAAATTTATATATGATTTCCATATACATTTTACTAATTTCCTTTCATCTCTCACACTTCTATTATAGAGAAAGGGAAAATATCAATATTAAAATATCTCTGCTAATTAATTCCCTTTTAAAAAAATATATTTTATTGATTTTTTACAGAGAGGAAGGGAGAGGGATAAAGAGTTAGAAACATCGATAAGAGAGAAACATCAATCAGCTGCCTTCTGCACACTCCACACTGGGGATGTGCCCACAACCAAGGTACATGCCCTTTACCGGAATTGAACCTGGGACCCTTGAGTCCGCAGGGCGATGCTCTATCCACTGAGTCAAACCGGTTAGGGCAATTAATTCCCTTTTAATGTGCACGAATTTCGTGCACCGGGCTACTAGTTAAGTATAAGGAAGATGGATTGATTTATTAATGTCAATAAAAGTGGACATCAAGACAAACATATTTGTAATTAATAAAAAGGGATATTTTATAATAATTAATTTATTTAAAATAAGACAAAATTTTACTATTTTCGTTGTTAAAAATACAAGTTGTTAAATCAGAGACCCAGAGAGAGAAATAAACAAATTACAATTTCAGATTGTAATACTTCTTTCTCAGAAATTGCTATGACCAACTTAAGAAAAAAAAATTTTAATCATGCAGGAAAAAATGCTCTATAAACAAAATGAATGTAATGAAATATTTACTTAATTATATTCACCAACTATAGAATACCTTTTTTTTTTTCCTGTAGAATAACACATTACTTTCACCAAGTAAGTTCAAATGATGGGTAATAAGAATGTGCTAATGCATTTCAAAAGTTTGAAATCATACAGAGAATAATGCCTGACAAAAATGGAATAGATTGAAAACTTATAACAAAATTACATGGAATATCTCCACATATTTGAAAATTAAGCAAAATATTTTTAAATAACTGAGTCAAAGAGAAATTACAAAGTAAGAAAATTACAAAAATATTGTGCATGGAATAATGAAAACAATATGTCGAATTCTGTAAATTATTTTTTCTCTTATTTTCTCTTTTGAAACTGAATTATTTAATATCAAAATCATTGGGTGTTATTCTACAACTAGAGGCCTGGTGCATGAAATTCGTGCACTGGGGAGGGAGGGATCCCTCAGCCCTGCCTGCACCCTCTCACAGTCCGGGACTCTTCAGGGGATTTCCGCCTGCCGGTTCTCTTCTGACTACTTTTAAGATGTTCTCTGCCTTTGTTTTTGTTTTGTTTTGTTTTGTTTTGTTTGTAGTTTCCCTCTAATGCACGGAGGTGTTAATTTTCTTTCTCCTCACACTCCTCACAGTCCAGGACCCCTCAGGGGATGTCCAACCCACAGTCTTGGAGCCTTCGGGGGATGTGGCAGTGCACCAAGTGGCAGGCGGCCAGGAAGGAGCCCAAACTGGGGCCGGGTGCCACACCGCTCCTGCTCATCCTGGCCTGCTGTGCCTGCTGCTGTTGCTGGGTAGTGCATCGGCAGAGTTGGGATAGGCTCCCACCACTGCAGCTTTGCTCGCCAACCATGAGGCCGGCTTCTGGCTGAGTGGCGCTCCACCTATGGGAGTGCACTGACCACCAGGGGGAAGCTCCTGCATTGACCGTCTGCCCCTTGGTGGTCAGTGCACATCATAGCGACCAGTCATTCCAGTTGTTCCACCGTAACGGTTGTTTAGGCTTTTATATATATACATATAGACTTGTAGGAGGAGTTAGAATAGCTGATAGTGTGTGACTAGAACAAGATCAGAGTGGATTTTTTGGACACCTTTGACAATCCAATATCAAGTCACTGTCAGTCAGGACAGTTATGTCAACTGCTATGTCAAGACCAAAGTAATGAAGTGTAATAGGAATGCCCTTAGTAGGGACCAGGAACTCCACAAATCACAACTCTGGACACTTGGATAGGGACTCCATCTGGACATCAATATGAGTGGAGTCTCCACTCCTTGTTGGCTACAAGAAATCAGAGCTCTGACCACCCAATGCTGGAGCTTGGCTGTACCAGGGGTAAGGCTTGGAGACCTACTGCACTTTCACTACACCAGCCATGTGCCTCCACTGTAGCCACCTACCTGAGATGGACAATTGCATCTCCACTTGGTCCTCCAGGGACCAGGACTTTGCACTGGATGCTCACTAAGCTTGCTTCTATCATGTAAGCTCCCCCTCTTTGTATGTAACCTGTATGTGACTCTACTGGATTATTGGGGAGGTGTCCCCTAATAAACCTGGCATTATGGAAAGGTACAAATGTGTGTGTGAGTGACTCCTTTCAGGGATGCTCCCTTGCTCACCACAGTGTGATTTTGAAGCATGAGCAAAGTTAAAAGGGTGTCTGTGTAGGATGCTGACTGGCATGGGGTATCAGAACATGGCCACTTGTATGGGTATCTGAATGGATTGGTCAAGTTAGCTCAGAAGAGTATCAAACATAAAGTCATCCTGGCGGTTGGTGTCAGAGTCCATAGGTAACACATTGTCATATCAACCCCTGGATTATTTTCTCCATTTTGTGGTGGAGAAAATGAAAGTTTAAATGAAAGCTTCCCCCTGTTTATACTATTGGAGAGCTAAAATACGTTGTGGATAAACTGTGTGCATTAACAATACATTGATATTAGTAGAAGACATATGAAAAATTGTTTTCAAAATGAGATAAATGATGTCCTGTGCTGACATCATAAAAGAAAATTTCAACTTAAGTTCAGAAAATAGGCATATTTCCATGGCTACAATTCATGTTAAAAATATTTTTAAGAGAAGTGAAGAAAATCAGGGAATTATTAAAGTATAAAATGCTCAGTCATTTCTAATAAATCTTTGGGAGTAAAACAATGTGTTGGAAGAAATTAAAGAAAAACTGTTATTTCAAAGCTTCTGCCAGTTTTTGTTTCTGATGGTGAAGACTCAAGGGAGTTGACTCCTTTGTTTAGTACAATACATTACTCTCTCTTGGTTATTATAGAAAAGGTATGGTCTGTAAGGAAATGTTTAAGATAAAAAGGAGCGGGGCTGCTTTGCATAAAAAATAAAATGGTATTCTAAATAGGTATAAGATTATTACAACTTTACACAATCATTGGACTTCTTTAGGTACTTTCAGGAAATATTTTTTGTTATTTTTATGTTTCTGAGATTCAAAAAGGAATAGTTCTTAGTGAAGATATTTGGTAAGAAGTCAGTTTTGCAACAGGAGAAACAGGAAATGAGAGGTCTTAAAAAAGATTATATTTTAATTGTAATAGTCTAATTTTAATAGTTTATTACTAAATTTAATTTGTTTTCTATTCTAAATTACAATCATGTTCATTCTCTTTTCTAAACATGAATACCCTCTCCCCACTACCACCACTGTATTTCCTCTCCCTTTCCCTTTTCATATTTAAATAAACTTTTGTTAATCACTCTGGTTACCTGTTTTTTTTCTAGTGCTGCCTTGAGAAATAAAAAGATGGTCATGTTATTCCTTGAAACAAAGAACAGCAGCAAGCAGGAACATGAGATATGGGCACATATCACTACCATTTGAAGCATGATTGTAATTAGTGTTTTCACTAGATAATATAGTCATAAGGTTTAAAAGTCTAAAACTATTTAAAAATACAATGAAAAATGTCCTCCCAAGTGTAATTGATCATGCTATCTTCACTCAGAAGGAACCACTCACATTTTTGGTTTTTTTTTGGTAAATCAGCCCACAACTGTTCATGCATATTTAAACAAATTTATATACAGTCATATACTATATAATGTTTTGGTCAACAATAAACTGCATATAGGGTAGGGCCCAATAAGAATATAATGGAGCTGAATATTCTATAAGAAATGGAAGGATATGTGGTTAAGGAGGAATTTTTATTTCTCTGATGGGAGCGATATCTGTGGGGTTTGGCAATAGATTCTCTCTCACTCACAGCACCTCCCTTTTAAGCGCAGTTTATATTCCCGTCAGCCAACCACTGACCTATTTCAGCACAGATAGCGTTCCCCTGGAGTTACATATTTAGAGGGGTCTATAGCCCCCTCAGATGTAGTTTGATGGTCTTTAGAGAACTTTGCTGTGAATGCTTTGCTGAGGACCTAAGATCCTGTACAAGAACACTGGTCCACAGGAGCTACTTTAATAAGTATTCAGTGCCACCGCCACTTTTAGTAAAAGCTTTCTGTGGTAGTGTGGAGCCAGCCTGTCCTTGTATTTTAAAAATGTTTACAGGTTGTAATGATGTAAAGTGTAAATGCATTTTATTTGTTTACATCAATCCAATGCCAGAGAGAGCGTGCCAGATAGGGTCAACGGAACCAAAAACAAATTTCCAAAATCAAAATAATAAAACCTCAGTTCTATACTCTCTTCATGTTAAACACCCTCTTTTTTTATGAATACCACATGTCTCCTTAAGCTGACCAGTGCTGCAACCTGCAATAGCCAAAACCACACTGTGGTTTTAGTGCTCTATGTTTCTTTATCTTGATTTTTCATTCCAATAGGTCCTAAGGCCACCTTACACAGCCACCTGACAGTCACCACTGTGAAGGCCTATGCCTTACCCCAGCCAATTTTTTCTCAATATTTTCAACCAATCCAGCCCACATCTCTCATGGAGAAGCATGGATAGCTTTGATGCTGTATTTCTGACCCGTCTGGAAGAAATTATGGTGAGGACTTGTGGGACAGTGTTTACAAAGTGAACAGTGGTATACAGCAATGTCCTATGCCTTCACATTCACTCACCACTCACTCACTGACTCACTGGCTCACTCAGAACTTTTAGTCCTGAAAACTCCATTCATGATAAGTGCACTAACAGATGTACTATTTTTTTTATACTGTATTTTTACTCTACATTTTCTGTGTTTAGGTACACAAATACTTACCATTTTGTTACAATTGCCTACAGTATTTAGTGCAGTAACGTTATGTATATATTTGTAGTTTTGGAGCAGTACATGTAGCTTAGGTGTGTAGTAGGCTATAACTTCTAGTTTGGGTAAGTGCACGCTATGATGTTTGTACAATGATGAAATTGCCTAATGATACATTTCTCAAAAGGTATCACTGTTGTTAAATGACATATGACAGTATTTATAATTTCCTATAGTTAAAAAAATCAAATGCACACTTTTGTACCCTATAATTCTTTAATATAATGATACATATTACAGAGAATTCCATAGCAGTATAAAGAGCTTTCTTAGAGCTGCATAGTATTTGTATATTAATACATTATAATTATTTAAATCTTAATATTTAGACTATCTTCAGCCATTTGCTTTAAAAACAATTATGTAATGAATGATAGTACAAACATATCATCATATAGATGTGCAAATACATCAGTTGGATTATCACCCAGAAAATAAATTACTGGGTCAAAGTTTATAGAACTAGTAGAGGCTCAGTGCATGAAATTCATGCACTCAGGAGGGTCCCTCAGCCCAGGAGCCCGGCGATCAATCTCTCCACAGAGGGAGGCCCCGCCCAACCACTGCAGAGCAATCACCCTGCAGATGGAGGCCCCACCCACCCACTGCAGTGCCTCGGGCTGGATCAATTGCCCCGCAGAGGGAGGCCCCACCTGCCCGGCTGTGGCTCTGTGATCGATCACCCCACAGAGGTGACCTGGGCCTCCCTCTTTGGGGCAATTGCAGAGCCCCCACAATTGATTGCCCTGCTGGCCTGTAGCCTGGGCATGCCCTCTGCGGGGTGATCATGGGGCAGTGGCGGGGCCCCCTGACCAATCACATCACACCTGCCTTGGCTGGCCTGGTGCCAGTGCTAGGTCCTCTCTCTTTGTTTCTTTTTTTTTTAAATATATTTTATTTATTTTTTACAGAGCGGAAGGGAGAGGGATAGAGAGTTAGAAACATTGATGAGAAAGAAGCATCGATCAGCTTCCTCCTGCACACCCCCTACTGGGGATATGCCAGCAACCAAGGTACATGCCCTTGACCGGAATCGAACCTGGGACTCTTCAGTCCCCAGGCTGATGCTCTATCCAGTGAGCCAAACCAGCTAGGGCCTCTCTTTGTTTCTTGATGAGTCTGGCTATAAGTTTATCAATCTTGTTTATCTTTTCAAAGAACCAACTCTTTTTTTCATTGATTTTTTTTGGTATGATTTTAGTCTCTATGCCATTTATTTTTGCTCTAATCTTTATTATTTCCTTCATTCTACTTACTCTGTGCTTTTCTTGTTGTTCTCTTTCTAATTCTTTTTGTTGTTGGGTAAATAGTTTCTTATTAATTTTTCTTATTTTTTGAAGTAGGCTTGTAGTGCTATGAACTTCCCTCTCAGGAATGCTTTTGCTGTCACATAGATTTTGATTTTTTATGTGTTCATTTTCATTTTTTTCCAGGAAGTTTTTTATTTCTTTCTTGATCTCATTGGTAACCCATTCATTGTTTAATAATAAGCTATTTAGCCTCCATGTTTTTTAATGTTTTTTTAGTGTTTTTACTATAGCTGATTTCTAATTTCATTTCATTGTGATCTGAGAAGATGCTAGATATAATTTTAATCTTCTTGAACTTGTAGAGACTTAGTTTGTGTCTTAACATGTGGTCAATCTTTGAGAATGATCCATGTACACTTGAGAAGAATTATGTTCAGCAGCTTTGGGGTGAATTTTTATATAAATATAAATTAAATCCATCTAATACAGTGTTTCCTTTAGAATCACTGTTTCCTTGTTTATTTTTTGTTTGGAAGACCTATTCAGTGAATTCAAGGGAGTGAAAAAGTCTCCTACTATGACCCTATGTTTTCAATCTCTACTTCAAAGTCCTCTAGAAGTTTTTTTTTTCTTTCTTTTTTTAAATATATATAAATATTTAGGTATTCCTATATTGGTTACATATATATTTACCTGGGTTATTTCCAATTGTTGGATCAATTCCTTTAGTATTATGTAGTGACATTCATTGCCTCTTGTGACAGCCTTCATTTTTAAGTCTATTTGGTTAGATATGAATATTACTACTCCTGCTTTTTTTTTTTCATTTCCATTTGCATGGAATTTTTTTTTCATCCATTCTCACCCTGTGTGAGTTTTTTGTTCAGATATGGGTCTCTTGTAGACAGCAAATAATTGGGTCATGTTTTTGTATCCATTAATATACCCTATGTCTTTTGATTGGAGCATTTAATTCACTTATATTTGAGGTTATTATTGATAGGAACTTATATATTGTAGGTCTAGGTTTCTCTCTCTATTTCTTCTTCTCATTACAGCAGGACCTTTAGTTTATCTTGCAGTTCTGGTTTGGTGGTATTAAACTCCTTTAGCCTTTTTTTGTCTTGGAAGCTCTTTATGTCATCTTCTGTTTTGGGTGATAACCTTGCTGGATATAGTAATCTTGGTTTCAGATCTTTGCCTTTCATTACCTCAAATACTTTATGCTATTCTCTTCTGGCCTGTGGAGTTTCTGATGAGAAATCAGTGGACAACCTTATGGGAGCTCCTTTGTAGTTAACAAATTGCTTTTCTCTTGCCACCTTCAAGATTCTTTGTCTTTAATTTTTGGCCTTTTAATTATATTGTGTTTGGGCATGGGCCTATTTGGGGTCTTCTTGTTTGGGACTCTCTGTGCCACCTGGACTTGTGTTACTTTTTCCTTCATAAGACTATGGAAGTTTTCTGATATTACTTATTCAAACACATTCTCTATCTCTTGCTTACATTATTTTCTTTCTAATATTGTTGTCTATATTCACTATACTGTGCATTAGATCTCTAGGGCTGGTA
>NW_005871312.1:376636-378830 GCF_000147115.1 Myotis lucifugus | reverse complement strand
TGCCACCATCTTTGTGGCCGAGTGACAGTCAATTTGCATATTCCCTCTTTATTATATAGGATGGTTTACAAATGTTAACTGATTATGTAGATTGCCTCCTCATTTTGTTGATAGTTTATTGTTTATTTGCTGTGCAGACGTTTTTTAAGTTTCATGTAGTCCATTTGTTATTTTTTGCTCTTGTTGCTGATGCTTTTTTTTAGTCATATCCAAAAATCCATGTCCAGACAAGAATCTAGGAGCTTCTCCCTTTTTTTCATTTTTTTTCCTAAGAGTTTTATAATGTAAGGTCTTGTGTTTAAGTCTTTCATCTATTTTGAGGTATATTTTGTTAATGTCATAAGATATGAATTTAATTTTATTGCTTTGTTTGTGTTTACCCAGTTTTCTCAGTACCATTTGTCGAAGAGACTAGCCATTTCCCATTGGGTGTTCTTTGATCCTTTGTCCAATATAGTTGCCTATATATGTTGGTGTTTAATTATGGTCTCCCTATTCTGTTTTACTTGTCTATTTTTACGCCAGTATTATATTGTTTTAATTATTATAGCTTTGTGGTAGAGTTTTAAATCAAAAAGTGTCCAGTCAGAGAAAGATGAGTACTATATGATTTTACTCACATGTGGATTCCAATGAACAAAATGAACCAACAAGCAAAATAGTGACAGATGCACAGACAGAGAGTAGGCTGACAGCTCTCATGGTGGGGTAGCTGGATCATGGGGTAAAGGGGTTGAGCAGAAAATAAAAAAAAGAGGGAAAAAATGGAAATGGACAACAGTGCGGTGATTGCCATTGGAAGGTGGAGGAGGGTATAAATGGTGACAGACAGAGACTTGACTTGGGGTGGTGAGTATGCAATACAGTATACAGATTATTTGTTATAAAGTTGTGCACCTGAAACTTATATAATTTTGTTAAACAATTTCATCCCAATAAATTCAATTAAAAAAGGAAGTGTGATAGTTCCAGTTTTCTTCTTCTTTTTCAAGATTAATTTGTTTATTTGGGGTCCTTAGGGTTCATGTAAAACTTAAAATTGGTTTTCTTTTCTATTTCTGTGAATAATACCATTAAAATTTTGAAATGGATTGCATTGAATATAGAGATGGTTTTAGGTATTTGGGACATTTTAGCAATAATAAGTCTTCCAATCCTTTAACACAAAATGTTTTTTCTATTTGTTTGTATCATCTTTGATTTCTTTTACTAAAGTTTTATAGTTTTCATTGTATAAATATTCCACTTCTTTGGTTGAATGTATTCTTTGATATTTAATTGTCGATTCTATTACTAATGGGATAGTTTTCTTCATTTTTTATATCTGTTATTATTAGAAATAGAACTGATTTTTTATGTCAGTTTTATAGACTAGCTGTTGATTAATTCCAACAGCTTTTTGGTTGAGTCTTCTGGGTTTTCTGTATATAAAATGATAAATTTGAAAATACTGAAAATCTTCTTTTTTAATTTGAATGTTTTTTTCTATATCTTGCTAAAGTGTTCTAGATTAAACTTCCAACACACTACTAGATAAGATTGGTGTCAGCATCCTTGTCTAGTTTCTGATCTTAGAGAACTTTTTTTAATTTTTCACCATCGAATATAATGTTAGCTGTGGTTTTGTTGTGTATGGTCATTATTATGTTTCTTCTATAGCCAATGTCTTATGCATTTTTATCATTAAAAAATCACTGTGTTTTGCTCTTTCTGCTATCTTGTAGCATATAGGCTTGCTGGAAAACAGAACTTGTATGACAGATAAGTCTAGAAGGCTGTGGTCCAAAGCCATTTTTTGCTAGCTATGAGTGGGGTCTGTAGAGCCCAAAGGAGCAAACAGCTCTCATTTAAATTAAAAATGTTTATGCTCAAGATGAAACTGAATTCTATCTAGGCAAAGAACAACACAGTGACTCCTGGTGGCAAACAGAAGTAAACCAGAGTAATCTAGGGAAAGGTAATTTGTGTTCACGGAAACAGTGGCATGGTTTCCATGAATACAAGATCATGGAAGAAGAAGAAGAAGAAGAAGAAGAAGAAGAAGAAGAAGAAGAAGAAGAAGGAGAAGGAGAAGGAGAAGGAGAAGGAGAAGGAGAAGGAGAAGGAGAAGGAGAAGGAGAAGGAGAAGGAGAAGGAGAAGGAGAAGGAGAAGGAGAAGGAGAAGGAGAAGGAGAAGGAGAAGGAGAAGGAGAAG
>NW_005871312.1:337279-376229 GCF_000147115.1 Myotis lucifugus | reverse complement strand
GGGAGGAGGAGGAGGAGGGGGAGGATGGAGGATAAAGAGGGGGAGAAGGAAGAGGGGAGAAAAAGGGTGAAAAAAAAGGAGAAGGAGAAGAAGAAAGGAGAAGAGGGAGGAAGAAACACAAAGCTAACTGATTTGGTGAGAAATCCAAAAATGCCCTCATGTGGTAACCAAATGCTATTAATTTAGGAAGATTTGTTTTATGTTTAGGGCTCAATCTGTCTGATAAACTTAATAATGTGAGCTAGAATAATAAGTCCATACATTCTGAAAAGTGTGAATTATAAAATCTCAAGTGGGAATGGCAGCTATATAATATTCTTTTATCATTGAAGAAGTTATTCTCTTTACATTGCCATGGAAATACTATAAATCATGCTACATTGAGAATAAATAAATATATATGTATTCTTTTTAATAGCATTTATAAATAAGCACTCTTGCTTAGTCATACTACATAAAGAGTGATGAACAAAATTTTAAAATTTATTAAGCTATATATTCATAAAAATATGACTTCCCCCATATTCACGTATCTCATTTATTCACTTGGGGGTTTTGTTTTCCATCTGTGTTTTCTTTCTTTTATAGCTGGAGAAGAAGTAGGTTGTAGTTATGGTATGATATTTTTGAAGACATTATATTTATACTTACTTAAGTTGTATAATTTTCCATTGAACGATTATATTTTGTGCTCAGAAAAAAGAGTTCCAATAGTTTGTGTAATGTTTAACACATATTTCTCATGTGTAGGTAATCGTTAACTCTTTTTTTGAATTTGCAATAATACAATGTTTTTTTAATATTTCCATTGTAAATAAAACTAAAATGTACTTATAAATTTATTTATAGAATATATTGTATACTAACATAATATTTGGTTTTGTGTCAAGGCTGAGACAAATATCTTGGTTTTAACAAACAGATGGTGTCTATTAATTGTTCTGTTAGGTCATGCTAATATAACATTATTTATTATTCAGATGCCAGATAAACTCTGACAAATGGAACGTCAGTATAGCTAATGTCAAATGATATGGCCATTGCAAGCATAATGCTAACTGGAGCATTGACATTTGGAACCAGAGAAGTCATCTTGGCAGGAGCAGAGGTGCTGTGATAACTGGCTGGTGTCTATGGCCAACCAAGCACATGTATGTCAGTCATATCATTATTGGAAGGAAGCAATATTCAAAACTAAAAAACTGGCCAAGGTATATTTCTATTTAAATCTAACTCTGAATTTTGTCAAGTCCATATGCTTTATTTCGTTTGCCCTGTTGTTCATGTAACGTTTAAGATAAGAGGACATCTGCTAACTTTGGCTGAGAATGCTACATGGACTTATCCTCAGTCATTCTGCTCTTGAAACAATTTTCAACAAACAACAAAAAAATGTTTCAGCATGCTGCAGGCCTAGTCAGTCGTTTCATATAATTCAATGTGTCTAAAAGATCTTTTTTAAAAATGGCTTTTCAATGTTACAATTTCAGGCTGTTTCCTCTCTGAAATCTCTGAACAAAATGGCCTTAAGCATGCTCCAAGAACAAGCTGCTCTTTGGCATAAGTCATTTGACATTCATCCTACTTCCTGAAACTTGATTCTTCTGGACTGTGACATGTCACTAAATATAGCCAGGAGCTAGGGAATTTGCCTTCTAGCACTTTTTTATGCACCTCCTGGACCTGGATATAGCTTTCTTTACATTCTAACCTTCAGCTTCTGCTGAGGTCTTGTAGATTTTCTGTTCCTGAGGCATAAAGAATCATCCAACATTGTGCTGTCGAATATTATTTGTGCTTGTGTAATATTGATTCCAACTGACAAACATAGAAAAATACCAAGTCATGCATGCTTTATGCTTCTTAGTGTGTTTATTCTCTCTTTGTAGAAATAAAAGTTCAGATCACAAAGGAGAAGCTGGCCATTATAGGTGAGAAACAAAACAAGTCCTACTTCAGCTACCATATTGAATTGTACTATATTCTATGCCCTGTAATGAATGGATAAATATGTTGTCTTTTCAGTGTCTAAAGGGGAAAGATTATTTTCATATGTGTGCTAGTCCTTTAGCGTTTTCTTGTTTTGACTTTAATCAATGTGCTGGGGAAAAAAACAAAGGAAAATAGAAAATACACTCAATGTTTCAGATGACAGACCTGGTATTTTGGTGAAGCTGCTTTTATTAAGAGAATAAAAATCAGACAAGATATAACAGTAGTCAAATTTTCATTAGTAAATCACTTTTTTAAGTACTTTAGAAGATTTCTACATTATAAACAATTTAAAATGTTCCAAATTGGATTAGATACATATTTTATAAATATATTACTCTTATGATATATAATTATTCTTTTAATTTTTATTAGAATTTATAGTAATATAGTATTTTAGAGCATTTTTAAACATTTGCTTGATTTCTTTACATTACTAGATATTTAAATTACATATGCATTAGCAAATATAATTTATATCAACTTTTACTTTAGAGGCATGATAATCTGTTTTGTTCAATCTAAATTTTTTGGATAAGCATGCCTGACAATTGTTTTTGGTAAACATTTGCTTGAAACAGAATAGTATCTTATTTGAGATAGGTGAAGCAGCTGTTTTAGCTTCACAGAAAATGTTGCCAGAAAAAAAAATTGTGTCCCTAAGGTATGGGCTGAATTACAACTTTAAAAAATTAAATTAGCTCTGCACATTTTTGGCTCTACTGTTACTTGGCTTCCTTGTACCATGGCCTTCTACCATTGTTTCCTATTTGTTTGGCCCAAATTCTTCTGTAGTTTATTGACAGTAGATAAATCACAGTTTCCACTGGGCACCATACCTGCTCACATAGTCGTAGTCTGTGTAAGGAGGCCAATAGTTCTCATGTGGGATTGTAAAATTGCTCTTTCAAGAGCTTAGAAATGGATCTTCTATAGGGAAAAAAATAATCTTAATCCAGGCAGTAATTCTTAGAGAGTTGTGACTCTTCCCTCAAGAATGACTACAATCCTGACTCCAAGGTGGCATCTGCTCATCTTTGTGTGAGACTCACGTAGTCATAAATATTTCATGCCTGGAGGAGATAATAAATATAACTATAAAATGGGTGGTTGGGCATTATGATTTTTTATTTTAAAAAATATTTCAGGCGAGCCCTGGCCAGTGAAGCTCAGTTGGTTAGAGCATTGTTCCAGGCACCAAAAGGTTGCTGATTCAATTTCTGGTCAGGGCACATACCTTGGTTGCAGGTTCAATCCCTTGTGGGGATGCATACAGGAGGCAACCAATTGATATTTATTTCTCTCTATCTCTCTCTCCCTAAAATCAGTAAAAACATATCCTTCATTGATGATTAATATATACATAATTACATATATGGTGAATATTTGTTAATTTCTTAGACTCACATATCAATTATTAAATAATAGTAGAAAATATCCTTTGAATCTAAAGCAATTTAATTAAATCCCATTTTATTTTAATTTGTGCTATAAATTTGCCTCATTTGTGGGAATAAAAGTATTGTGTTATTTGAATTATACATATCAAGCCTTTACTTACCTTAGGCTACTGTCTAATTAAATTTTAATTATACTATGTGTCTTGAATTTATGGATAACTAAAGAACCTCTTATTATGTGAAAACATAATACCATCATATAATAAAATTAAAGTCACTATGGCTACTTGGAAAGAAATGTCATTAAATCACAATGGAATATTAATCTAAAATTGATATAAGGCAAAATGAATAATGGAAATTGGCATTAGTGAAAGCCTATGTTGCCTCTGTTCTAATTGATGAGTGACAAAATATCTTAACACTTAAACACACACACACACACACACACACACAAATCACAATTTGTTTTATATTAACTAAGTAGAAAATGCATCTGTAGTTAATATTTTAGCAATTACTTAGAAGAATATGAGAATTCATCTTTGACTTCTCAAAGCATTGCTTATGGATTGATTGCTCAAATTACATAGCTGTATTATTTCAAAACAGTGTTTTCTATTAGTTCGTGTCAGACTTATTGATTTAACCATATTTTTAAAAAAGAGAATTCTATTTCATATAACATATACATGATAAATATGTTAAAGAAAACTAAAATTATTATAAATTATTTTAAAAGGCAAGAGGTCATGAACTGAGTGAGTTTCATGGTTGCTTTCAATGCAATTTTGTGACGCATGGTTTTAGCCAGGGCTAATAATTTTATTGAAAGGACATTTATAGAGTGCACTTTTTACTATTTCATGCATAGTTTGATTTGTGTTTTTAGTACTGTCACTGACATGGTAAATCAATGTTACATGACACTTTTCCAGTGGTAAATAACATAACTCTTCTTACTTTGTCTAGATTCAGAAGGAAGCATAGAGTAGATAAATTCCTTGCAACTTGATTCATTTCTGGTATTGATTTCCGAAGTATAGAATAAGATGGCAGCATTTCAAGTTATTGAACATTTGAAAAATAATGTTTGAGTTATTTGTTTATTCACTCTAAAATTTGATGCTAAGCAAGCCTTACTGATTTTTACATTACAAAGGATTTATAAAAGCAAAGTTAAAGATTTGTTTTCTAATCTTTTTGTTCTTCCACCAGTTTGCTTGAGAACTAATGATAATTTTCTGCTCTGTGCATAAATATAGATTATGAAAATATAATTGGATATTTGCTGTCAAAAAACATATTCCTAAAAAACTTACTTTATATAAAACCAAACTCTGTAAGATGCCCTTATTTGCATTTTTCAGCTAGAGCAATCACTAAGATAAAAGAAAATATATCTTTGTGATGTATTTTCTTTTCAAAAAAATTTAATGGCATCCTTCACTTATAATTTTTTAAATTAGTATTAAAATGTAGTAGATGTTACAATTTTAGTTTTGGTAAGGGTTTTTATATATAATCTAAGAACTAATGGACAATATTGTAAGACTAACAACTGAGATTAGAAATATTATTTTTTTATTTATTATTATTTTAAAATATATTTTTATTGATTTTAGAGAGGAACGGAGAGGGAAAGAGAGATAGAAATATCAATGATGAGAGAGAATCATTGATTGGCTGACTCCTGCATGCCTCCTACTGAGGATCGAGCCTACCACCTGGGCATGTGCCCTTGACCGGAATTAAACCCAGGACCCTTCAGTCCAAAGTTCGACGCTCTATTCACTAAGCAAAACTGGCTAGGGCAGAAATATTTTAATATTTCTATCTGTACAGTGTTTACTGATCATATCGTTTAGATAGACTTTGCAATTTGAAATATATATGCCAACTGTATATTGCATTGGGTGCTTATCACTCTAAGTCAAATCTTCTTCCATCACCATACAGTTGAGCCTCCTTGACCCTGCACTACCTTGCATCCCCTTCTCTCTGGTAACCACCATACTGTTGTGTGTGTCTATGATTTTTGTTTGTTTGTTCATTTGTTGTCTTTAGTTTTATATCCCATATGTGAGTGAAATCATATGGTTCTTAACATTTTCTGTCTGACTCATTTCACTTAGCATGATATTCTCAAGATCCATCCAATTTGTCACAAATGGCAGTATTTTCTTTTCTTTTATGCCTGAGAACAAAACTTACATCATCTTGTTAACCAGCTAACCAAATGAATTTAATTAAAAAATAAAGCTCCCTCAAATGTCAAAAAATAAAACGAAGTATATGTCAAATGATGGTATAGCAGCATAGTTCTGTTGTTAAAGATTTCTTGCAGATCTAAAAATAATCAGCTACTTTTTCTGATGATCTCTCAGAGTAACCATGAAATTCAAAGTTTTATCTCACACTTAGGAACGCTTTTATAAAACATATCAGCTTGGCATGTAAGGTCACCGACATTTTTTGAATGCTCACAGAGGCCAGTTTCTCGGTTAGGTATTTCAAATATGTAATATCATTTACTCCTCAGTAATACTGTAAGGAAAGTATTATTACTCCTACTGTTCAGATGAGAAGATAGAAGTCCAAAAATTTGTAACTTGTTCAAGAAGTATAATATAGCTAGTCTGTGGAAGACCTTAAATTCGAATCCTGATATTTAGGACCTTAAATTCCAAACTATTTTCATTTTCCCATTATACAATTAGGTTTTCAAGTTAGTTTTGTTGTCCCTTTTTTCACTTTCAAATTTTGTTGCTTATATTCAAAAATTTAATGGCTGACATTCATCTCCAAGTATGTTGTTTGAAGCAAAACTGCCAGGAATGCTCTAACAGGAACATACTTTATATAGTTGAATTTTAATCCCCCCTCTCCCCCGCCAAAAAAAAAATCTGCATTGGAAAAGAAAATATTTTACTACTATAATTAATTATAAAATCATTAATGTTAAGTGAAAAACAGACTAGATGGTAGGTGAAGAATTATTCCCTTGTTGCATTTAAAAATATGCCATTGACCCACTGGATGACTTAAAATACAAATTAATGTAGTTACTATAGTGATTAGCAACATGGCATCTAGAGTCAAATTGCTCAAGTTCAAATCTCAGCTCTGTCAATCTTTGATATTGTGTATGTGACTTACACTTTCTATGCCTCAATTTTCTCAATTATAAATTAAAATCAAAATGGAATTTCTCTCATAGGTATGTTTGTTTGTTTGAGTACTAAATACACCTATAGAATTTATATAGAATACCTCTTTCCCAGTGTCCAATGCAATAATTGATAGCTATTATTAATTTAAATGCTATTCTCAGGTCAACTGATTCAATTGATATGATTGGGTATAATTCATAGATATTTTCATATTGGTTTTATTTTAAAAGGAACACATACAAAAGATAAAATTATATGAATAATTACTCTATTTTATTTTAAGAAATAGAAGTATTTAAAATAGAATAATTTTTATCTTTAGTTGAGACATTTCATTTTTATATAATTGTATGCATCCTCAGGAATACGGAACACACTTATTCAATATTGCTAAACAAATAGGAAACAAAACAAAAACATGATAAAAACATTTTATTCTCTGAGGTCTCAGCAGACAACATTCATAGTTAAAAATAACCTCATGTAAGTAAGTAAGTAAATAAATAAATAAGCATAAAAACATTCACATCTTTCAGAGAATGTAGAATTTAAATATAGTATATTAAGAAAATCCATTGTCCCATCTTATTAATATGCCTGATAAACCTGAAAATAATATCTCTCAGTGTTAAATAACTAGTTGGTGACTGTATTTATATAGTCTCTTGAGGTTGGCACGAATCCCATTCTCTCAGGATATTAAGCAGACCAGACCAGGCAAGGTGTGAGTGCCCAGCAATGGTATGCTGCTACGTGTCTCACGGTTGTGCTCTGAATGTCCCCTTCACTTTTCATTCCAAATATCAACACCTTCTTTCTTGCTCTGTTCTCACATATGTTTCCCTATGAACCCCAGCTTTTAGTTTTTTGCAACCAAACTACATCCTCTTTTTTTCTTCTATTTATAATTAACTATAGATATCATGGCTACATGATCTTTTTTTATTAAATTATTTCCATCATAATATTTGTTAATTTCAATATTTATGTTGAGAGAATCTCTCTATCAAAGCCTCCCAGGCCTTGCATTTTTTCAAGGAAAATTTCCTCTACACTGCCTCAGCAGTAACTTAGTCATTACCAAGAATTGAACCTATACCCTAATCTCTACCCTAATCTCAGTTTCAAGTCTCCTACTTCCCAAGTAACTATCTTTTCATTTCTCTCCAGCAAATACTCTGCCTCCATATTTTTTTAGCAATTATTCAATCTGAAAATCTATTCACCCTAACCAATTGTATGCTATTTTTTTGCTTGACTCACATGCTCAATTTCCTTTTGCCCTCCTTTCAAAGTGCATGTCTGAAAAAAAACGTCACCCTTATTAAATGCATCTCTCTACCTCTTTTTTGGATGAATCTGTGCCACTAAATGTGTCCAGAAAAGAAGCAAACACTATATTAACTGATCTTTAAATTCATTACTACAAACAGCTGCTGGGTCCTAAGTTAAGTTTAATTTGGTGATATGGGACTTAGGATAAGCCTGATAATTCTACTATATCTATTTTCTTATTTTCTTAAAGATCTTGTTTAACTTACATATTAGTTCTGCTAAATATTAATTTTCTTATTATTTTAAGACATTGATTCTTTTGAATTTCTTATGCATTCCATCCCCATAGAAATGCATTTTTAATTTTATTTATTTATTCCTTTATTATTCCTTTTGGTTAATTTCTTAGGCTGGCTAGATGTCTAGTCCACTATTGCATTGAAGTGATGAGAGAGGACATCCTTCTTTTGTTCCCAGTCTTTGGATCCTGTGTGTGTGTGTGTTTTTTTGTTGTTGTTTTTTGTGGGGTTTTTTAACTCAATACCATTATCTTCCCCCATACAACTCTACTGAAACTGCTCATGAAGATAACCCATGAACCCAGTTCTTCTGCTTCTAATGGCTAATACTCAGCCTTTTGATTTCACTGATTTACAGAGCTTGAATCCTTTAGACACTCCTTTCTACTTTGACTTCTGCAATATCACACAAGCCTGGTTTTATTCCTTCCTTATAAGCTGTTTCTTTATTAAATTCCCTGTAGTCATTTCCTCTTATCCCTTCAAATTTTATTTGCTTCAGGGATCAGACCTCAGGACCTTTTATTCTCTATCTAGACTAGCTCTATAGATTTTTCCTGCTATTTTCATGGAATATATATATAATGTAAATAGCTCAAATTACATTTTCCTAATTTGTATAACTAAAGCAGATGTATCTTCCAATGTATGGATTAACATATCTAACTGTGCATGTGACAACATGACAGATTTTCTTTGGTCTATAATAGATATATCAAACTTAAGTCAAATTTAATTTCGTAATATTTACCCCAAACTGGTTATTTTGCATTCTGCTCTTCCTTAATAAATAGCAACTCCACTTTTCCAGTTAATTAGACCAATAAACTTGGAGTCCTATTTTTATTCTTTCTTCCAATCACATTTATAGCAAATTCATCAACAAATTCTGTTTACTTTATCTTCAAAACATACCAGAACCCAATACTTCCCAACACATCTATCTCAATACACTGGTCCCAGGTACCATTACTTTTTGCCCAAATTGTCCTCTAACTTGCAAATTGTTCTCTGTTCTTCTGTCTTGATTTCCCTCCTCAATCCACACCTAACATAGCAGCTATGGAGATCTTTTTTTCAGCAAGAAATTCTTCTAAACATATCTTTTAAATGGTTTCCTATTTTTTTCACATTGAAATGAAAATTCTTGTAAAAGGTTTCCTACTGTTCCGGCTTGTCTCTGCCTTCGTTTCTTACTGCTTCTTCCTTCCTCACTCTGACCCAGACACATCAGCCTCATTTGTATTCCTCTAACACAGCAAATATATTACAGTGTTAGTACTTTGTACTTGCTATTCCTGAGCCTGGAACAACCTTCCCACTGATATTCACATGTTGCGATTTCTCATCTGTTTTAGGTGCCTTATCAAATGTTAGTTATCTTTGAGGCCTTCCCTATCTTCTTTAAAATAATAACTTTTATTCCAGTACTTACCTTTATACTGCTTAATTTTCTTCACATTATATATCATTATCTAAAATGCTAATGCTTTATGAAGTCAAAGAACAAAATTCAGCTGAGTAAATTTTAAAGATTTTATTGAATTTGCTCAGTGATTCATACATTGGACATCAGACAGATATAAAGGATAGATATAAAGGAGCTCCAAAAAGCTATACAAGGAAATAAATTTTATATGCAAAAGAGAGCAGATTGGTTACTGCAAAGTAACTTTTCTTATAGTGGATGGCAGGGATTTATCAGGCAAATTGCCTAACTGATGCTGGTCAGGAGCGTCCTCACTGGCTGGCTTAATATTTTATTTCTGGGAGAGCTGAAACTATAACTAAGTTAGGTTCAGTTCGGTGATAGAGGACTTAGCATAAGCAACTCTATTTTGGGCCTGTGTCTTGCCTTTAATGATCTACCTTCATGAATTACTGCGAAGTGAGCTATTTTTTTGTTTATTTGCTCACCACTGTGCCCCAAGTGTGTGGAATATTTCATGGCACAAAGAAAACACCAAACAAATATTTTTGAATGTATGAATGACTAAAAGATAAACATTTTTCATTTTATTTTAAAAGCATGGTCTCTATTATCTCAGTTTTCTTGGTTTGCAACAGCTGAATAATTTTAAAGAAAAAGATAACCAGACCAAAATGCTGGCAATTTTAATTTTGTCTAAGCAACAAAATCTAAATATGTTTGAGAGAACCTTTTTGTTTTGACATAAATCATAAAAGTAAGTCTTATATTCTAATGGAAAATAAACTTTTAAAGTGTTAAAGGTGACCATCATTTATAAAATAATGAAACCGAGTCATTGGTCAAGAAATACATGAATATATGATAAGCACACAATCATCTGATATGCTTTCAAGTTTTATAAAATACATTTAAAATTATATTGTCATTGAAAAAAATTATATAATTGTAGAGCATTGTGCTTCTCTATTAGCTTAGTCAAACATTTATGTGAATGAGGGTATATATGGCACAACAATTTTATTTTGACTTTGACAGCAACCACATCTATTAAATTTTGCTATGTATTTAATGCTGGAGACATCTCCCTCAAGGTACATATGCCACAAGCACTCATGATTTTAGCTAAAACAGCATCCTTCTAAAAAGTCAATTCTGTCATTTTTACCAATCTAACCCTTACTTTCCTTGGGTGGTTACTTATAAAATATTAATGACCTCAATAAAAATGGAAACCAGAGCATAGTTGAAAGCAAAAATTACTTATCAAATTAAAAAAAGCCTTTGAAAATATAAATGCTTCCATCCCAAGGTATACAGTGCCTGAACATAATCTGAAGACCTTGAACTATTCATGCAACAATAACCTATTTGAAATGTAAACAACATTATTGTATTTTTATTTTTTTTCCAAATGGGAAGCACTGGACTATGTATTTTCTGCTTTGTTTGCTAATCAAACATATCTGCCTCATAAAACTTTCTACATGTTATCTTCTAACATCTCAATTATTTACCAACACCAAAAACAACTTCTAAATAGTAGAAAGAAAAATGTCTGGCATTTTTAGATCTCTGTTCCCACATTTCCGAAACGGTGTTAAAGTAATGTATCTGACAAATTATTTAACAGGATAGCCTAGTGCAATGTTGGTAATGGTGTTAAAAATATTATGATTAGCAAAGTGATTTTAGAATTTAAAAATGTATTATCAACCTTAGAAGACATGTGTAAGCATAAAACATGGGTATTCTTTGATAGAAACTCGTAGAGTTTTATTTATCTTAACAATTTCTTTGTAACATAATATAACATCTCTTATTATTTGATTGAATTGCATTTGTGTCATTGGGTTGAGTGCCATTATCTGACTTATTAAAATGCTTTTCATCCATCATTAGTGATTGACTCGTAGCATTATTTGATGCTCGGTGTAGAAAAAGCACCCCAGTACATGTCACCTGTTATATGGAATGGCATTTCTTCCATTCACAATAATTATGTGTGCACATCATATTTATATTAAGTATCTCGATGACTTCTTCAATAATCATTGCGTTTAGATTATTGGCCTTTACAAATTGTTTTTCATCTTTTACCAAGAAAATTGAAAACTTTACTTCACAAAATAAACATATAAAGAAAGGTAATGACATACATCTTTATGTGCTGATCAACTAACGATTAAGTAAAATTTCCTCAAATATATTTAGAAATCATTTGGGTAAAATCCCTAATTCTTATTAATAAATTAAGGCACAATATGTGTAGTGGTATTTCTTTTAATTTTTTGGTATTGATTAAAATATCACCAAGTGACATTTTACTTTTATAAAATTGAGTCAATGGTATCAGTAGTTTTAGTTTCAGCACATTCATTCAAATGTAATACATATGTCCCTTTGCCTCAAGAGAAAAATAAAGAAGTTTTCATATGAAATACAATTTAAGCATATCATCTCTTATGATCCCTCTCAATATATTTTTCCTTTCCTATTATACTATGGAAAGGAAAAGTACATTAAGAAATGCTATCAGATGATAGATTAGCAGATATTGATAACTAGAATAGTGCCTGAGTCTTTAAGTTATTTCTACTAACTATGAGATATCTCCTGTGATAGTACTAATTCTTCTTGAAAACTCAGTAATTGGAGTCTTCAAATAATGTCGCAATGAAGGTAAAAACTTTCTGCTCTTCAATTCTAATAAGAGAATGCTATTTTTATCAGATCACTAATAAAAATAATTACTATAATACTTGTAACTACCTTACATTAAATAATTTGCAAATAGTATCTCACTTAAAACAAAAGGCACAACTTGTTATAGTCATATTCATGCTAAAGCTATGAAGATCCTCAGTATCTTTTTTCAAGGTAATAAAGCTCAATTTAGTAATTTAAATCATGGTTAATATTACTATAGTTTTTAGTATTTCCAATATTACACAGAGTTGTTCATTCTTTCTGAAATAGGAGAATAAAATAACATTTGTTAAGTTCCCTTTATATGTGAAATATAATGTGTTTAGTTTTAATAATCCTGAAAATTAATAATTATTCTTATTTTTAAATTTTATAAAGTGATACTCAAAAATATTATACAGATTGCTCAGGGTAACACTATATAACTGATGCAGAAATTGGATTTAGTTATTTTTTTATTCCACAACAGAAGCTTTCTTATGTTCCACTCATGTTTATCACAAAAATAAAGTTATTTCCTGATTTGCAGTGTATTGGTGCTCAAAATGGTTTACACAGTAAAAGGTTATCAAGCACTAGGAAATGTCGATGCTCTTCTATCTTTGCTAACTAGTAAAAATTTACGATTTACCTTAATTAGTATTTACCAATGTTACTATACCCTAATGTAATTTTATAAGAGGCTTCATGCTGTCTTTATAAAGTATTTTTAAAGCCCAAATAGTGTAAGGATCAAAACAAACAAACAAAAGAAAACTTCTGAACTATCTACCGTATCATTGCTAAATCAATAGGGTATGTTTTAATTCTAATTTTTGCTATTCACAAAAAATGATTCACAGTGAGAAAATGAATAAAAGTAATAGTGTGGATTTTGTAAGTAAATTAGCAGTATTTATTCTAATACTACTGAAAATTAGACATTGGTATTGTCTTTGTAGGTGTTATCATATTAACACCCAATATGACATTTGGTAATAAAATTGAAAGCTTTTTCTAAGTTTTTTTTTCCCATATTTCCATGGTAAATTATACATCAAATAGTTTTTTAAGATCAAGTCAAAGAGAAATTGTTGTTTCAGATGCCTAAATAAGTGATCATTTTTTACTATGCTTTTTATTGATTTCAGAGAGAGAAAGGGAGAAGGAGAGAGAGATAAAAACATCAATGATGAGAGAGAATCATTAATCAGCTGCCTCCTGCATGCCCTACTGGAGGTAGAGCTGGCAAGCCAGGCATATGCCCTGACTGGGAATCGAACCATGACCTCCTGATTCATAGTTCAGACCTCAACCACTGAGCCACACCGGTTGGGGAGATACCTTTTTAAGGGAAGAGGTTATAAATAGAAATGTTGCATATTTCAAAATTACATTAATCATACATATAATATACAAGAAGCCCAGAGCATGAATTTGTGCATGGGTGGGGTCCCTCAGCCTGGCCGGCTACCCGGGCATATTGGGGGCATCTCGCCCAGTCTGGATGGGGCCAATTGGGGCCTGCCAGCTGGGGGGGGAGGGACCACTGGAGGTTGGCTGGCTGCAAGAGGTTGGCTGGGGGAGCGCACTGACCACCAGGAGGCAGCTGCGTCTTCCCCTGGTGGTCAGTGCACATCATAGCAACCAGTCGACTGGTTGTTAGGTCATTTGGTCATTCGGTCGTTCGGTTGCTTAGGCTTTTATATATACAGATATATGATTTATTATTATTAACTATATCTCAGAATGTTTCTTATTAAGTTTGAAATTGTTTTGAATTTTAATTCATTTTGAAACTCCTATTTTACATACTAAAATTAAGCACTCCTTTAGTTAAATTATAGTTAAGGGTGACAGACAAAAAAAAGCATTTGTTTTCTTAATAATGTGTTTTCATTAGTACTATTTTTGTACGTCATTATTAAGAAAAGGTTATATGAAAAAATTACTTAATGTAATTTTATTTGTAAACATTATATAAGCAAATTTATCATATAATAGCATACTCTCACTTTTATTAACACTGTATTCCAAGTTGATTTTATAATATTCCCCCACAAAAATGTCTTCAATAGGATATTCATTTTCATGGTAGTGTAAAATACTAGCTGGACAGTTTGACCTCTTGTGGGGCCAATCAGAGACCCTTTGAGGTTTGAGTGGCCTAGAGCATCAAAACACAGTGCATAAAAAAGATTTTAACATGTCAGAGAATACACTATTTTTTTATTAATTATAATTTTGATTGTAATTTCTTTTTTTATACAAAACACGATAATTGGGAACATTTTATTACTCCAGTTAAAATGGTTATTTTGTGGTTTTTAGTGACATGTTGGCAGAAAGACAGATATTTTTGCCTCCTTGTGAATCTTCATATTGTGTGATAAAGAGGAATAAAAGAGGCAGATATAGAATAATGATGAGAAGATTTGTATATGTAACAAGTTGGAACTTCGGTAGTTTCAGCTTGATGACTGTGATAGCCCAAATTTGACCGCATATTTTAATGCACTTGATTTTAATGGCCTCTGATTTATGGAGGCAAAGTACAGAGTGCATTGCTTATCTAATCTTTCTCTGAACCCATCTGGACCACTATTCCTTAAGGAAATTGCATCTTTAACTTTAGGATGAGCAGGTCTCAATTATCGACTACCATTAAGGAAGCATTGAGTACATTATAATGATTATTGTTTGATTTAATTCTTTATAACTTCTATGATGTAACATTTTTATTAAATGTATTATTTCTCTAGCACATTATTCTGAATACTGTGAAATTATAGTTAAGTACTGAGTTTGCTTAATAAGATCCTTCAAATGTTCTTCTACATGCTTAAAGATAAGTATGAAAAAAAATCATTTCAATTAATATGTAAGAGATGAAGGTGACCTCAATAAGTTTTTAAAATTCCACTTCAAACTTAGATGGAGTCATTTCTGAATAATTAAATGAAACCTTTCCACCTGTACCCCATTTTTTAGACAATACAGCCCATCAAATCTTGATATTGTTATGCAGTTTTCTTTAGGGAAAGAAGTATTATTGGTTTCCTAAGAGATACATGTCCTTCGTATATTTCATGTTAATGAGTAGGGTGAGTTGAGTGGAATCATTTTGGAAAGGAGACCAATTTTGATAAAAATTGAAGCATTATCATAAAAGCTATGTTTCCCTGACTGCAATGTGTAATATCCTTATACAAAATACATATTTGATTTAGTTGCTCCTTGCCTTCCAATATGAGTGACTCAAACTCAGAAGTTAGAACAAATTTCAAATACTTTAAAATGCCACACATTACATCATGAAAAGAAAAGTGGTCAAATTCCATTATGCAATTTTATGACAAAACTAGCTAGTAGTTTAGTTTAGGTAAAATAATATAGCTTTATTGAATTATTTCCTCTATTATACATGCTTCGGTCACACAATTTTTCACATTTAATCAAACATATTATGATTTATAAGCAAAATAATCAACATGAAACAACAGTAATTTTGATAGAAATAATTCTGTACATTTGGAAGCAAATTCATATGTTCAACATTTTTATATTATAGAGTCAAAAGAAGAGCAAAATAAGACAGATAAGTAAAATAGTAAAAAAATAGGCATTGTAAGAAATGCAAGGCCAATTTTGGTAAGTGTATATAGAATGTTTAGCAAAATAATTTAGGAGAAAATGAATTGTTTATAAAACCTTTAAAAGCTTGACATATAAATGGTTATGTTTGACCATGAATCTTTGTGAAATGTTTTATTTTCTTTTTTAACAGGTCTAAGGAAAATAGTAAAAATTTAGCTCATAGATGCAATTATCAAATTATACTACGTTAACTCTAATATTTTCATAAATAAAATAATTAGAATATGATAAAAATAAATTTTCCAAACTGTAGTCAATATGAAATGGAACTAGGAAAGGCATTCATATATGTTATATACATTTTTTCACTTACAAGCACATACATCTCTGTATACATAGATAATTTTGATGATAATACTAATGAGACTTGCCTCTTTAATAAATAGAGGAAGAGTAATTGGATTATATTGTCTCATTTTAATAGATGATGATTTCATAAAGTCAAATGACTTATAGTGGAATCAGTTCTAAAGTAATAAAACATTGAAAAATAAATTGATATAATAAATAATAATTGCACAGTGTATAATCATTCTCTTAAAAATATTAAGCACTATGTATACCTGATCAAAATTGTATAATGTATAACTAAGTCCAGGATGAACAATTAGAATGATAATAATTATGAAGCTTAGTTTTTTTCTATATTTTATGCTAATCCTTAGTTTTTTAAATACTTAATTTGTACCAAGCACTGTTGAAAATATTTCAAAATATTCCCTCAACCTGTCTCAATATTTCTATAGATAACTAGACCAGTATCTCACAATGACAAAATAGGAGAGCTAGATTTTAATTTCAGTTTTCATTTTCAACCACTAACATTGAATGCTATGTAACTATAATTTATCTATATATTTTTATAGGCATTAAGTTTTAACCTGTAACTTTTATAGTTAATGTGTTAATATATACACCAGGATTCTTAAGTACTTAACTATTTTTTAATCTAAAAACTAGTCACTAATGATGTAATTTGTTTTTCTGTATAATCATGTATGATTTCTTTCTATATATCTGCACGTACAAACATCAAAATATCAAAATTAGCAAGTTTTGTCAGTTATCTGTGTGTTCTACAGAAAACATAATCATCTTATTTTTATTGTTTTCTAAATGGTATTTTCTTGTAAGGTTGATATGCCAAAAGTGTTTATAAACTCAAGATCTACTTTATGTGTACACCAGGAGAGGAGCTGGATATTAAGAATACCTATTCTCACTATGAGTAAGAAGAAAGTGCCTGTCACTATATTTCCCAGAGAAAATATGTTGAAATACCCCAAGTATCTTTCTGCAAGTTGGAGTATAATTTAGGGTCGTAGTATAAATATTTTAATACTATATACTGAACAGATGCCAAATATAGTGTGTAAATATGAACGCTTTCTAATTTTTGAAATTAGTACACTAAGTTAACCTGCTTTGCAAATAACATACAAGAAATAAAAGTCATAATAAAAAATTATAAAATATGTCATCACTGACTATTAACCCAATTGTCAGGAAATCAACATATTTTTTAGGGAGGGATTTTTATTAACTCATTCATTTGCTATATAAACACAATTTAGTGCCTGAAAAGCTTCATCCAGTTACTAGATGTGGCAGACATATCTAGTGCTCAAGAAATCCATGTGTTCTAATATTTCCAAGCCTCTTTATAATTTAGCAAGGCCAAACTAAAAGTACTTTGAGTACACAACCTGACAACACTTTCTTTTATTTTTTTTAGCTTTTTAAAAAAATCTTTATTGTTGAAAGTATTACATATGTCGCTCCCTTTTTCCCCCATTGACATCTTCTAGCCCACCCCTGCCCCACACCCCAGGCCTTCATCACCCTATTGTCTATGTCCATGAGTTATGCATATATGCATACAAATTATTTGGTTAATATCTTCCCACCCACCTACCCTCCCCCATTTCCCTCTGAAATTTGACCATCTGTTCCATGCTTCTATGTCTCTGAATCTATTTTGTTCATCAGTTTATTTTGTTCATTAGATTCCACATGACTGAGATCATATGATACATGTCTTTCTCTGGCTGGCTTATTTCACTTAGCATAATACTCTCTAGGTCCCTCCATGCTCTCTCAAACAGTAAAAGTTACTTTTTTTTTTTTTACTGCCACATAGTATTCCATGGTGTAAATGTACCAGAGCTTTATCATCCCCTCATCTGCTGATGGGAACTTGGGTTGTTTCCACATCTTAGTTATGGTAAATTACACTGCTATGAACATAGGGGTGCATCCTTTCTTTCTTATTTCTTAGGATATATTTCTAGAAGTGGGATCACTGGGTAACACGGGAGTTCCATGTTTTATTTTTTTAGGAAACTCCATATTGTTTACCATAATATCTGTACCAGTCTGCATTCCCACCAGCAGTGTACCAGGGTTTCCTTTTCTCCACATCCTTGCCAACACTTGTCTTTTGTTTATTTGTTGATGGTAGCCATTCTGACAGGTGTGAGGTGATACCTCATTGTTGTCTTAATTTTCATCTCTCAGATGATTAGTGACTTTGAGCATTTTTTCATGTCTCTTGGCCATCTTTGGAGAAGTGTCTATTTGGATCCTTTGTCCATTTTTAATTGGATTGTTTATTTTCCTTGTGTTAAGTTGTATGAGTTCCATATATATGTTAATCTCCAAAATATATAGACAACACTTTCTTTATATTCTCATCTGAGAGACCTAAAAGCAACCATTGATTGTTTATTTTGTTAATTAGATTCCACAGGTAAGTGAAATCATACCTTATTTGTCTTTCTCTGACTGGCTTATTTCAATTAGTATAATGCTCTTCAGGTCCATCCATGCTATCACAAAAGGTAAGATTTCCTCTTGTTTATGTCCAAGTAATAGTCCATTGTATAAATGTGGGCTGTGGTTGGAGGGGCTGGGCTGGAGCTCAGAGGATGAGCCAAGATCTGCCCCTGTGCCCACCACAGCCTTGCAGCCCACAGTTCCTTTCAAGGTGTACGAATTCATGCACTGGGCCCCTAGTGTTGAATAAGAATAGTTAAAGTGGACATCCCTGTCTTGTTCCTGTTCTTAAGAGAAACACTTTCAGTTCTTGCCTATTGAGTATAATGTTGGCTGTAGGTTTGTCATATATGACCTTTATTATGTTGAGATATGATCCCTCTATTTTCACTTTGCTGAGAGTTTTTATCAAAAATGGGAGTTGGATTTTGTTGAATATTTTTTCTGTTTCTATTAATATAATGTGATTTTTATCCTTCATTTTGTTTATGTGATGTATCACATTTATTGATTTGCCAATATTGTACCAGCCTTGCATCCCTGGAATAGATCCCACTTGATCATGGTGTATGATCATTTAATGTATTGCTAAATCTTATTGGCTAATATTTTGTTGAGAATTTTAGCATCTATGTTCATCAGGGATATTGGGCTATAATTCTCTTTATTTGAAGTGCCTTTATTTGGTTTTGGAATTAGGATAATGCTGGGATCATAAAAAGAGCTTAGAAGTGTTCCTTCCTCTTGGGTTTCTTTGGAATAGTTTGAGAAAGCTAGGTGTTAGTTTTTCTTTGAATATTTGGTAAAACACAACTTTGAAGCAATCTGGTCCAGGACTTATTTTTGCTCAGAGGTTTGTTGGTTTATTTTTTAGGATTTCTTCAATTCCTTCAGTTGTTATTGGCCTATTGAGTTTTTCTGATTCTTCTTGATTCAGTCCTACCAGACTTTATGCAGTCTTTACTTCCTGTCCTTGATTATCAGGGTTCTCTCCTGTGAGTGCTTACATTTTTTAGGGTGGTTCTTCTGTGTTTTAGTTGAAATTCCAGTTTGGTCCTGGGAGCATGTCTGTGAGCTTTCATTTACTTCACCACCATTTTTAATCTTAACAGGTTGTGTAATTTCTGCTTTTTCTTGGGGTTCAAGAAGACAAATTCTGCAGCTGCTCACAGCTGGAGCAACAGCACCGCATTGGAAGATAACAGCAAAGAGGATGGAGTGCGAACCTTCGTGGGGGCACACAATGACTCTGGGGGTGGAAAAAGACTGTGGTTCAGAAAGGCAGAAATCTCTGGGGACTAGGAAGCTCTGAGGAAGCTTCCTGGCCGAGGACACTGAGTCCGCCTCCCCAGCTTTGCATTTCTTTAAATAATATTTCATGTGGTCTGAGTTTTGAATTGTTTAAATGTTACACAAAATATTTCATTTCACCATTATTTCTAAATTATAAAAATAGCCATCATCAACAAATCAACAAACGACAAGTGCTGTAAGGATCACTTGTTTTCTCTCAAAGTTGAAACACTTAGTTTCTCCAGGAACAAGACATAAAGAAGTTGAAGAGCAGAAGATGATTCTTTACTCTGATAACTGCTGCTCAAATAGAAAGACAGAGTGATGGGAGGGGGGCATTTTATATTCAGCTGGTAAGATTGGTAATAGTCTGGTAATAGGATTGGTTCATAACTATTCAGAAATAGTATAGAATATAGAGCTAGATGTAATTCATTTATTATGTGACTATATTTTTTTAAAAAATATTTAGAGACTAATGGGCAAGGTGTTCCCTAATTAAGAAATGTAATAGCCCTAGTTGGTTTGGCTCAGTGGATAGAACGTCTGCCTGGGGACTGAAGGGTCCAGAGTTCGATTCCAATCAAGAGCACATGCCCAGGTTGCGGGCTCGATCCCCAGTAAGGGGTGTGCAGAAGGCAGCCAATCAGTGATTCTCTCTCATCATTTATGTTTCTGTCTTTCTCTCCCTCTCCCTTCCTTTCTGAAATCAATAAAAATATATTAATTTTTTTTAAAAAAGCAAAGAAAATGTACTTTAAAAAAAAAAGAATGAAATGTAATAGCACTATGGTTAGCCAAGTGGAGATCTCAAAGCCAAAATAATTTTTTCCCTTTTCATTTACTTTACTGGGATGACACTGTTTAACAAAATTATACAGGTTTCAGGTGCACAATTTCACAACATATCATCTCTCCACTGTATTGTTTGTCCACCACCCAAAGTCAAGTCTCTATCCATCACCATTTATTTCCATTTTACACCCCTGTCTCCTCCTACTCATCTCCTCCCCGCAATCACCACACTGTTGTCCATGGATCATTGTGTTACACATGCACAAACAACAACAACAACAACAACAACAAATAACAACAACAGAAGAACAGAACTACTTTATTCCAATAAAATCTATATCTAAGTAAACTCTTGCTTCCCCAGCATAGTAGAGAAAACTCCAGAGGCATTGAATAACTCAGGTTTCCTTGAATGGAAATACAAAGCAACTTCATTTCTTCACTAATATACTTGGTATACTTGTTATGAACCAGAGCAGAAATCTGTAGTTAGACAGAAAGTTATGACATTGAGTGGAATGCCATAAAGGGGAGGTCAGAGGAGAGAGAAACAATAATCTCTAAAACAAAGGCTCAATCCTTTCAAAAGCTGAAGTGACTGTGACTGGCTGGGAAGTCCCTGAGGCAAGTATTAACCCATGAATTACCAGATTATGGGAAGAGAGTGAAGTGTGGAGGTTGGCAACATTAATTAGTTGATGAGAGGTTAAGGCAACACACATTTTCATCAAGTACAAGAATATTTAATATTTTCACAAACAGTATAGCTAGGCAGTGTGTTCTGCCTGAATAAGAGCCTTGATTATAATTTTAATATCTTTTTTAAGTAAATATTATATAGCCTTATTTGGCTCTGCCCTGTCATAATGACTTCAATTCAGAATTCTGAAATACAGCAACACTTTGCAGAATGGCAGTGTACTTTATTTTATGCACATAATCACTTTGATGTTAATATGGCATATTTTCACTAAGGTTTGTGGGATACATAAATATACCCTGTAAGTTCAACAAAAATTGATTTTTTAAAAAAAGACATAGGAAATGTGGGTATAAAAAACATCAGGTTTTTTTGTTATTGTTGTCATCGTTGATTAAGATTTTCTTAGAAAAACAGTTTAGATTTGCAAAGGTGTCACCACTACTATAATTCCTAAAGTAAATGCAATACTATTGTAACCAGGGAAACTGCAAGACCTTAGTTCTTCTCTTCTTGAGGGAAAGATTTCAATCAAGACACAAAGTGAAGCAATGCAAGCAAGAAGTTATTGGCCTCAGAAAAATCACACTTAGGACAGTGAAACAAGGAAAGGCATAGATGAAGTATTAGGAAAGCCTAGTCTGGGCTGCATTGGCTCTGAGAAGTCAGAGAAAGGGGGGCCTCGGAGACAGGTATATAAGGTTAGCCTTGGGATGAGCTAACACTGCCCATTGCACCCCTGGTTGCAAGTCTCTTTGAGGGAAGAAGGGGGAAGGGAATGGCATGGGCATTCATCCTGAGTGTATCTATCTCTGTCTTGCAGGAAATCTTAGGGGAGGTCTCAGGGGAGAGTCTCAATAGAACATTCACCAGCTTTCCAGATACGCTCTTTCCAGGTGGTGGTCTCCACTGATTGGTCCTAGACAGGGCAGAGGTCATTAGCCAAGGCAGCTGGTCCTTACAGTTCTAAACATGGTTCTTGTTAACCCCCTTTACTAAGGAGGTAGCTAAGACTTTAGCAAATAAGTCATTTGTTAAGAATCACCAGCCAGTCAGAAGGACTGAATCATACCTAGACCTGAGCAACAAGAAGATTCCTATGCTTTTTAGCAATTTCACATGATATTCATTATGAGTTATGAATGGCTTAAAATTTTTCCTTCCCAAAGAAACTATAACAATTTTAATTTTTGTTACTTTTTCCTTTTGATATTCATATATTTACTTAGGATACCTAAGTTATAATTTTTCTCATACTGTTTGTTTGGCACCCCACATCCCACCTTTAGAAGCTTGAGAGAGGATAGAATGCTTTGCAGTCTACATTCCTTAGTTTGTTTGAAATAGTAATTGTTTTGCTGTATATATACTCAGTCATGATTAGGAAATGTGCAAGTTTGCCTTTTCACATGTAATTATGTAAAATATGTGTGTACCAATGTTTTATAAACTTTAATATGTATACTCATTAACTAGGGTGGGGCTAGAGATTCTGCATTTTAATCAACTCACAAAGGATACTGATAATCTGGTCTATGAAAACGGCTTTGAGTAGCAGGATCATAGGTTTTAAATTTCACAAGAACAAAGTTATATCTGGTTTTGTCTTTTATGTTGGGATGTGTATTAGTGTTTGGCTTCTCTTGCTCTACTTATTTACTAGAGGACCAGTGCATGACATTCGTGCACTGTGTGTGTGTCAGGGGGGTCCCTCAGCCTGTCCTGTGCCCTTTTGCAGTCAGGGAGCCGTCGGGGGATGTCCAACTGACAGCCTAAGCCACAATTGGATATCCTTAGAGCTGCCATGGAGGCTGCTGCTGTGCTCACCAGCTGTCAGCCCGGCTTGTGGCTGAGCAGTGCTCCCCCTGGGAACACACTGACCACCGGGGGACAGCTACTGCATTGAGTGTCTGCCCCCTGGTGGTCAGTGTGCATCATAGTGATTGGTCGTTCTGCTGTTCAGTTGATTTGCATATTACCCTTTTATTATATAGGATTAGAGGCCTGGTGCACAAAAATACATGCACTCGGGGTCCAGCCTGCACCCTCTCGCAGTCCAGAACCCCTCGGGGGATGTCCACCTCCGGCTTAGGCCCACTCCCCAGGGGATTGGGTCTAAGCTGGAAGTCAGACATCCCTCTGGCAGCCTGGGAGCCCTTGGAGGATGTCTGACAGGAGCAGGCCTAAGCCACAGTGGAACATCCTTAACACTGTGGAGGAGGCGGGAAAGGCTCCTGCCACTGCCGCTACACTTGCAGCCCTTCAGCCCCGGCTTGTGGCTGAGAAGAGTTCCCCCCGTGGCAGCGCACTGACCACTAGGGGGCAGCTTCTGCATAGAGCGTCTGCCCCCTGCTGGTCAGTGTGCATCATAGTGACCTGTCTTTCCAGGTCATTCCACTGTTAGGGTCAATTTGCATATTACTCTTTTATTATATAGGATACTTGCGGGTTTTGATATTGTTTATCAGTTGCCTGGAGGTATCTGATATGTTTCAAATAAATCAAGCAATCAATAAATATAGGCTAAGTGAATTATTTAGAAAAAATACTTGAAATTAAAAGTTAATAGGGATCAGAGATTGAAAAGTACATATTGAGTACTTCAGAGAACCAAATATCTACAATAAGCTGTGTAGAATAGAACTATGATCTTTCTCACTTTCTCCTTTGAAAATAGTTGATTGTGCCTTTAAATTTTTTAGGTTTTTTTCTTTAATTTCCTTAATGATCAAAGACCAGATTTCAAGTAAATTGATTTGATTTGTTTATTTAATATCAATGATTTCCAATTTTGAAAATCATTGATATCAAATAAACAAATCACTAGTCATGCTAGAAAGTAATTCTGAAGAATAGTTAAGAAAATGCCACATGCATAACAATAATAAAAAAAAACTAAAACAAATAAAATCCAGGTTTTCTGATACTTTTGTCTTTGCACTAATTAAAAAGGCTATGCTTCTCCAGCATACTTTAGTTTGTTTGGCTAAGTTACAGGAAATATTCATAAAGACTAGGCTTACATAAATTTAAACTCAGTATTGGAAACCTGACCTGAAAATCTGGGCTACCATAGCTATATTTCACTAGGTGGCTTTGAGCATCAAATAAGGTAATGATTGTGCTGGTGCCACATAAACTATGGAGCAGGTACTAGTCTGGGGTATCATCGAAGGGGTCAGGAAGGAAATGGAGGGACCAGGAAACCCATTACCTGGAATTTTACACTCTAGTTTATATTTTCATTGTCTGATTTCAAATAAATAATGTAAAATAGATTATCTAATAATAATAAATCATAGAATTTCTTCAAATGATTTTATGAAAAACAGTCATATTTGCTTATGAGCAACTTTGAATTAAAGGGTAACTCAGGTGTAAGTTGTGTCTCACATTTTTGGGAGACATCTAGATTTGAAAATACCTGCTACAGGTGATACACATTAGTATCTAGAGAAAGCATTCTTAGAGCATATAACTAAGAAATGAGATATGAGTAGAATCATTAGAACAAGAGCCCTCCTCTTATAGGATAGTTATTTAATTGGGGTGGAGGGAAGGCAGCATGAGTGTTCTAAAACTGATCATGCCAAAATTACATTATTTACTTGTTAGGATTTTAAGTGAAGGGATGTATATCTTAATCTATTTATTATCCTTAATGTAGAAATAAAATAGATTGCTACCAAAAGAGTATCCTCCCATTTTCTACCTTCTCCCTTCAGCCCAGGCTGGTAACCAGCTATGCAAAGGTATCTTCTAGTCACAAATAATCACAAAATTCATTATCTTAATTAAATGAAGAACATCAGAAATATACATAGTTGTTTTTATGAATTCCAAACTTCCTGTAACATTAAAGTATCTTGACTTATTTTGTTATAAATAAAAATTAATTTTGTTTTCCCAATATAGTAATAACTACATTCTTGCCATTTTTCTGCTTTGATCAATGAAATCTTCTCTTTAAATTTTATATTTAAGGTCTTATAAATATAAGATCAATTATGTATTACCAAGAATCATCCATTAAAAATGGATATACTTGAAAATAAACAGAAAAAGGCACCATTTTTAGTATAGAAAAAACATGATTAAAGGGAGGAAAATGACAGATCGTGGTTGCATTAGATTAAAAACCAGATTCATATTCTATTTAATCTAGCCTGGAAGAGGAACATTTAGAACCAAAAGCAAATGCTTATGAATATAAATTCTAGAACTAGTATCTACTTGTTTCAAGAACTAGTCCTTGTGAATATTGGTATCACATATATGTAGCTATCATAAAATATTCAAGGATTATTATTAAAGATTGAAATTTTCTTACATGTAAATTTTACTGGATTTAGGCATCCATAAATACAGTAGAAAATATGTTTTTAATAAAGTGAATTAATTATTACTTGTATATGAAAATTAGAAAATAATAAAATGTACTCCAGTAGTTTAAATTATTTTGTCATCTGAATATAGTGAGCAATTACAAGGAATATAAGCACTGTTGAAAAATATTGTATTTGCAAAGTGCTCATTTGCCTAATGTAATTTTTAAATGTATGCTGTTTATATGTACACACAGATTATACAGTGAAGACTAATTGGCAAAAGAAAATAGTAACTAACACAGCACTTTAAAATCAGCACATACTAAGATACACTTCTTAAATGGCTCTTTATCATAAAGCATATCTTGAAAGTTCAATGCAGGCGTAGTATCAACTAGGGCATACTTTAAAAGCTGTAATTGGACTTTATCCCAGAAAAGGCTAAAGAAAATGAAATATGTTTTATATCATTATGCATATTGTTCTGTGATAAAAATAGCCTTATATTTCTTAGAAGCATGAAAAGTGGTCCAACAAGGGCATCATTTTTAAAAAAAGAGAAGGAAAGAAGCAATCAAAAAAGAAAGGGCAAGAATTTAAGCATCTTTTAGCAAAGAAAGCAATAAATGACATGTGTGAATAATTTCAAAGCCTTCAATAAGCTGCTTGTACCTCCCAGAAGACTTATGAAAAAAAAATTAAAGAAATGTTTTGAACACTTGAAAAGTACATATGAGACCATTTTTATGTTTTTTTAATCTAAAACAAAGAATGTGAGAAGTACAATATTTACCGTATAAAGTCTTATCTGAGAGAACATTAAAAGAATATGAAAATAGCTTAATATTGCAAGCCTATAGTCCATGAAATGTCTCTGGGAAACAAAAGATCCTTCCTAACATGTAAATTTATTTTGTTGTTGTTCAAAGAAGAAAATACCTTATTATTTCTATAAAGATTTGTAAAGGGCTATATTTACACATTACTACTTAGCATTGTTTTCACATTTGTTGAAGGTAAAATATGGGATTCTACCAAAATTTTAGTCTTTCAATTCCTCAGTTCAAATGGTTAACCATTTGGAGTCAAAATAATGCAAGAATATACCATGACTGGGATGAACAAGGGTATTATATATTGTAACATTTCTGTATATAGGCTTAAAATAATGATATAACAAATGGATACAAAAGTTCATTGCAATAAAAATTTCAGAAACTTAGGAATTAACTTAACCAAGTACTGAGAAATCTAAAGGATGTTGAAAAAAGAAATATAGTAAGATATAAACAAGTAGAATATACTAGTACATGTTCATGGATTGGTAGAATTAACATAATTAAAATATCCATACTACCCAAAACAATCTACAGATACAATGCACTCCCTATTAAATTAGCAACTGCATATTTAACAAATCTATAACAAATATTTGATGGAACCAACATTTATATGGAACCAAAAAAGACCCCAAATAACCACAGCAATCTTGAGAATGAAGAACAAAGTTGGAGGGAGCACAATACCAGATAGCAAGTTATACTGAAAAGACAACATAATCAAGACAGCCTGGTACTGGCATAAAAATGGGCATTAGATCAATGATACAGACCAGAGACATCAGAAATCAACCCAAACCATTAGATAGACCCATCCAAATTTGCATATTTAAATGACAATGAGGTATCACCTCACAACCCTCAGAATGGTTACTATCAACAAATCAACAAATGACAAGTGTTGGTGAGGATGTGGTGGAAATGCAGACTGGTTCAGCCACTGTGGACTTTCCTCAAAAAGTTAAATATGCAATGACCATTGACCCAGTGATCTTAATTATAGGAATATAACCTAAGAAACCTAAAACCCTAATCAGAAGTGAAATAAGCCAGTCAGAGAAAGACATGTATTACATGATCTCATTCATATGTGGAATCTAATGAACAAATAATCCGGTGAACAAAATAGATCCAAAGGAAGAGTAGCATGGGACAGGCTATCTAATCTTAGAGGAAAGGCAAGGGTGAGTGGATAGGTGGGAAGAGATCAACCAAAAAACTTATATGCATATATGCATAACCCATGGACACAGATAATAGGGTGGTGAAGACCTGGTACAGGGGTCAAGGGCAGGCTAGAAGAGTTCAATGGTGGAAAAAGGGGATATATGTAATATTTTCAATGATAAAGATTAAAAAAAATGTTTAAGGTAAAAAAAATGATTTCATACTAATGACATTTATAAAAATTAAATTTAATTCAGTGTCTCAAAGCTTAGTTTAAAAAGAACATATATTTTATTAAATACTAGAGGCCCAGTGCATGAATTCATGCACTGGTGGGGTCCAGCCAGCCTGGCCTGATAGGGGCCTTCAGGGGCGAGCTGGCCAGGGCCAGGGCCCGCTGGTGGTTTGCTGGCAGGCTCCTCACCTGATTGGGGTGGGGGTTCTTGCTCCAGGTTGGGCCGGCCGGGGCGAGGGGTCACAGGTGTTCCAGTCTTTCTGCCGTTTGGTCAATTTGCATATCACCCTTTTATTATATAGGATAAGTTGTTTCCACACAGATTAAAGCAGATAATTTTGGAAAGTTTTTAAAAGATATTTTGAACCAAATTTACAGTAGTATTTATCATATTATAGAAGTGTCTCTTCACAGTGACATTCTAAACTTTGTAATTTGGAGTTGTTAAAAGTCAAAGGGCTTATGAATTAATGGAATTGTTCATTTTGAAAGCAGGTTATTTGACAGACCACATATATATTCATTTTTAATAATTGTCTATTTCTGAGAAAGTTGTTTTAGATTTCACATTTTCAGAAATGTATAGACATTTAACACTTTATGATTTTGTAAATAAATTAGTCTAATTATTTGCCTTCTCATTGATGATATAAGTTAGCGACACTTTTGAACAAATAGTTCAGGAAAATAACTCTCCTTCATACCATTTTCTGTGTTAAGTCTTAGCAGAATCCCTGAATAATCCTGACATGCAGGTGGCCCCAATTCATCATATAGGCATAATGTTGAGATAACATTCTTAATAGATACAATATTGATAACATGATTATGAGCTACACATAATTGGGATATTTACTTTCAAATTATTAGTAGGTATGTGAGAGATGTGTGTGTGTGTGTGTGTGTGTGTGTGTGTGTGTGTGTGTGTTTGTGTTATTAAGAAACTGAATTGAAAGTGTATGGAACCTGAAAATTCCATTCTTTGGCCTCCACCAACCTAAACTAAACAACAACAATAATAACAACAACAAAGTGAGTAAGCCAAATATGAGGCTTGTGTATCAGTATTTCTTGCACTGATACACAAACTTCTTCAAACTGCCACTATGCTTCATATAATTCTTATAATTCATAGGATGCTTCTACTATTTCCATTCTGCAATAGAAATTTTCCTAATCTCTCCCCCATTGCCTTGGTTAGTGAGGAATTGCTGATATTTTAACTTCTTTCAAGTAAATCAGACTATGTCAGATAATATACATCAAATACGTACTCATTAAAGATACTACTTGCTGTTCTTTTCTCACTCAAGATAACATAAATGCCATAATCTGAATATAAAATGTATTTTGAGAGAGATTTAAGAGAAAGATTGCTAACTATTTTCTGCAAGTGTTCCTTCATTTGTAGAACATTTAGTAGTCTGGACCAAATGACAAGATATTCAGTATCCTGGACTGGACTTTCTTTTAGCACTATAGCTGGCTTTAAGAGAAATAAATAAGAGCTTCAACCCTCATAAAACCTACATACACATAAAACTCCAAGAATATTTATTTTTCTGAAGTTTATCATCCAAATCAAGCTACAGTGGGCCCATATGTAAGATGAGAAGAAATACTAGTCCCCATTTTTTTATGTCAAAAGCATCACTTAGGATCAAGAATGAAAGGAATTGCTATTGACAATATTTGAGGATTATGTAACTATTTTAATTTTATAAAATAAACAGCATAATATAGAAACTTTATGATAAAAATTAGAAATATTTAATAATAATGGCCAGAATCTATACTAATAAAAGGGTAACATGCTAATTAGGGCAGATGTCTTCTGGATGTCCATCCAGACATCCATCTAGACAAAGCCAGAGTGGCTATGAGTCCTGGGCTCAGGCAGCCTTGAGCCCTGGTGGCTGCAAGGCCCAGGGCTCAGGCAGCTGTGAGCCCCAGCTGCTGGGGCTCAGGCCTCGCAGCCACCACAGCCAGCAGTGGCAGCAGCAGTGGGGTGATGGGGGCGGTGACACCCCCTGATCAGTTTGGTCACCTCTCACAGAGGGAGGCCAGACTGTGGCTTAGGCCTAAGCCATCAGTAGGACATCCCCTGAGGGCTCCCGTACTGTGAGAGGGGACAGGCTGGGCTGAGGGACTCCCCCACCCCAGTGCATGAATTTTGTGCACTGGGCCTCTAGTATACCTATATATGTATACATTTATAGGTGGATATAAGTATACACTTTTTATCAAAGTCATTTTACATGACATTAATTTCAGGTGTATAAGATAATGATTCAGTATTTGTATATGCTACAAAATTATCACCACAATACTTCTAGTTAATACCCATGACCTTATAATGTTACAGATTTTTTTTCTGTGATGAGAATTTTTAGATTCACTCTCAGTAATTTTCAAATATGTAATTTGCAATACCATTAATTATAGTTACCATGTTGTAGATTACAACCCCATGGCTTATTTCATAACTGGAAGTTTGTTTCTTTTTACATCCAATATCCATTTTTCTCACTCCCAACACAACCCCACAGCTCATGACAACCACCAATATCTTCTCTGAGCTCTTGGAGCTGTGGTTTTTGCTTGTTTGTTTGTTTTACATATAAATAATATCTCCATGTTTGTATTTCTCTGTCTGACTTATTTCACTTAGCATAATGTCCTAGGTTCCATTTTGTTGTCATAAATGGCAGGATTTTATTTTATTTTTATGGTGGAATAATATTTCATTATATATATCACAATTTTGTTGTTTCCATCTGTCAAAGGACACTTAGGTGGCTTCCATATCTTGGCCTTTTTAAATAATGTTGCAATGGAGTTTCTATATTTTTTCAAGTTATTGTTTTCATTTCTTTATGTAAGAACCCAAAAGTGGAATTGCTAAATTATATGTAGTTTTATTTTTAACTAGAGGCCTGGTGCACAAAATTCATGCATGGGAGGGGTCCCTCAGCCCGACCTGCATCCTCTCCAATCTGGAAGTGCACAGGGGATGTCCTACTGACAGCTTAGGCCTCCTCCCTGTGGTTCTCTGCTGTCTGCAGACCTGCCTGCTTGACGCCACCACAGGCCCTGGTGTCTGCTCTCTGTGGGGGCCTGCTTGCCCCTCGGTGCCACGGTGAGGGGCAAGCTGGGCCCGGCTGTTTGCTTGCTGCAGGAGCCTGCTTGCTCCTCGCCACTGCGGCGAGGGCTTAAAAAGGATTGAGGGAATCCGGTGGTGCTGAGGGGACTGGGCGCTGTCATCTTGTGGCTATGGGTGCTGCCATCTTTGCTGCAAGTAATGGTCAATTTGCATATTCCATCTTTATTATATAAGATTATTATACTAACCTCATATCTTTTTCATAGTGGCTACACAAATTTACATACCCTCCAGCAATGTTCAAGGGTTCCCTTTTCTCAACACCTTCTGCAACACTCATCACTTCTTGTCTCTTTTTTTTATTTATTAAATTTATTAGGATGATATTGGTCAATATGAGCATACCGGTTCCAGGTGTTGGTTTCTATGTTATAAGATCTGTATATTGCACTGTGTGCCCACCACCCAAAATCAAATCTTCTCCTGTTACTGTATATTAGCATCCCCTCAGCCCCTACCCCTTCCCTCTGGCAGCCACCATACTGCTGTTTGTGTTCATGAGTTTCAGTTTTACATCCCACAAATGAGTGAAATCATATGGTTCTTAGCTTTTCCTGACTGACTTATTTCACTTAGCATAAGGTTCTCAAGGTACATCCATGTTGCTACAAATGTCAATATTTCATCATTTTTTTATGGCTGAATAGTATTCCATTGTGCATACATACCACATCTTTTTTTGATCAGACCATTCTAACAGGTGAGAGGTGATATCTCATTGTGGTTTTCTTTTTTTTTAATTTTTTCTTTTTTTTAAGGTATTACATATGTGTCCTTATCTCCCCTTCCCCCCCACCCCCACTCATGATGTCACCCTCCTGGGGTCTGTGTCTATTGGTTAGGCTATATGCATGCATACAAGTCCTTTGATTGATTTCTCCCTCTTACCCCCACCCTCTTCTACCTTCCCTCTGAGGTTTGACGGTCTGATAGATGCTTCTCTGTCTCTGGATCTGTATATGTTCATCAGTTTATGTTGTTCATTATATTCCATAAATGAGTGAGATCATGTGATATTTATCTTTCTCTGACTGGCTTATTTCATTTAGCATAATTCTCTCCAGTTCATTCCATGCTGTTGAAAATGGTAAGAATTCCTTCTTTTTACTGCAGGGTAGTATTCTATTGTGTAGATGTACCAGTTTTTTAATCCATTCATCTGCTGATGGGCACTTAGGCTGATTCCAAATCTTAGCTATTGTAAATTGTGCAGCTATGAACATAGGGGAGCATATATCCTTTCTGATTGGTGCTTCTGATTTCTTTGGACATATTCCTAGATGTGGGATCACTGGGTCCATTTTTAGTTTTTTGAGGAAACTCCATATCGTCCACAGTGGCTGCACCAGTCTGCATTCCTTTTTCACCTCATCTACACCAGCACTTGTCATTTGTTGATTTGTTGATGATGGACATTCTGACAGGTGTGAGATTGTACCACATTTTCATTTTGATTTGCATCTCTCGGATGATTAGTGACTTTGATCATGTTTTCATATGTGTCTTGGCCTTACTTATGTCCTCTTTCGAAAAGTATCTATTTAGGTCCATTGCCCATTTTCTGATTGGGTTGTTTATCTTCCTTTTATTAAGCTGTATGAGTTCCCTGTAAATGTTGGAGATTAAACCCTTATTGGTGAAAACATTGACAAATATGTTCTCCCATGCAGTGGGCTTTCTTGTTGTTTTGTTGATGGTTTCTTTTGCTGTACAGTAGCATTTAATTTTGATGTAGTCCCATTTCTTTATTTTCTCTTTAGTTTCCATTGCCCTAGGAGCTGTATTGGTGAAGATATTGCTTCAGAATATGCCTGAGATTTTGCTGCCTGTGGATTCCTTTAATATTTTTATGGTTTCCTGTCTTATGTTTAGTTTAAGTCCTTTATCCATTTTGAGTTTATTTTGTGTATGGTGTAAGATGGTGGCTTAGTTTCATTTTTTTTTTGCATGTATCTGTTCAATTTTCCCAACACCATTTATTGAAGAGACTGTCTTGACTCCATTGTATGTTCTTGTCAAATATTAATTGAGCATAGTGGTTTAGGTCAATTTCTCGGTTCTCTATTCTATTTCATTGGTTTATATGTCTGTTCTTGTGCCAGTACCAGGCAGTTTTGAGAACAGTGGCCTTGTAATCCAGCTTGATATCTGGTATTGAGATCCCTCCTACTTCGTTCTTCTTTCTCAGGATTGCTGCAGCTATTCAGGGTCTTTTTTTTATTACAGATGAATTTTTGGAGAGTTTGTTCTAGGTCTGTGAAATATGCCATTGGTATGTTAATGGGGAATGCATTGAATCTATAGATTGTTTGGGTAGTATGGACATTTTAATGATGTGGATTCTACGAATCCATGAACATGGTATGTTCTTCCATCTATTTATGTCTTCCTTTGTCTCATTTTTCAATGTCCTTTAGTTTTCTGAGTACAGGTCTTTTACCACCTTAGTTAAGTTTATTCCTAGGTATCTTATTATTTTGTGTGTGTGCAATGGTTAATGGGATTTTTTTAATCTCACTTTCTGTAAGTTCACTATTGGTGTATAAAAATGCCATAGAGTTCTTGGCATTAATTTTGTTCCTGCCACATTGCTGAATTTATTTATTAAGTCTAATAATTTCTTGATGGAGTCTTTAGGGTTTTCTATGTACAGTATCATGTTATCTGTGGATAATGACAGTTTTAAGTCTTCTTTTACAATTTGCATACCTTTTATTTCTTCTTTTCTAATTGCTATGGCTAGCACTTCCAGTACTATGCTGAACAGGAGTGGTGAAAGTGGGCATCCCTGTCTCATTCCTGTTCTTAGGTGAAATGGTTTTAGTTTTTGCCCATTGAGTATGATGTTGGCTGTAAGTTTTTCGTATAAAGCTTTTATTATGTTGAGGTATGATCCCTCTATTCCCATTGCTGAGGGTTTTCATCAAGAAAGAGTGTTGGATTTTGTCAAATGATTTTTCTGCATCAATTGATATGAATATGTGATTTGTATCTCTCAATTTGTTTATGTGATGTTCATGTTTATTGATTTGTGGATATTGTACCATCCTTGCGTCCCCAGGATAAATCCAACTTGGTCATGGTGTATGATCTTTCTGATGTAATGCTGGATCCAATTTGCTAGAATTTTATTGAGGATTTTGGTACCTATGTTCATGAGGAATATGCACCTGTAATTCTCTTTCATTGTGTTGTCTTTATCTGGGTTTGTATTAGGTTGATGCTGGCTTCACAGAATGAGCTTGGAAGTGTGCTTTCCTCCTGAATTTTTTGGAATAGTCTGAGGAGGATAGGTTTTATTTCTTCTTTAAATGTTTGGTAAAACTCCCTTGTAAAGTCATCTGGCCCCTAGCTTTTGTTTGCTGAAAGATTTTTGATGACTGCTTCTATTTCCTCCATAGTTATCAGCCTATTGATATTTTTAGATTCTTCCTGATTGAGTTTTGGAAGGTTGTATTTTTCTAGGAATATGTCCATTTCCTTCAGGTTGTCTAGTTTGTTGGAATTGAGTTGTTCATAGTATTTAAACATCCTTTGTATTTCTATGGGGTCTGTTGTTATTTTGCCTCTGTCATTTCTGATTTTGTTTATTTGGGTCCTCTCTCTTTGCTTCTTGGTGAGCCTGGCTAGAGGTTCATCAATCTTGTTTATCCTTTCAAAGAACCAGCTCTTGGTTTCATTGATCTTTTGTATTTTTTTTTTTTTGGTCTCTATGTCATTTATTTCTGCTCTTATCTTTATTATCTCCTTCCTTCTGCTCACTCTGGGATTTTTCTGTTGTTCTCTTTCTAATTATTTTAGTTGTAGAGTTAAGTGATTTAATACTTCTTTTTTTGTGTGTGGTAGACCTGTAGAGCTATAATCTTCCCCTCTCAGGACTGCTTTCAGTGTGTCCCATAGATTTTGGATTGTTGCATTTTCATAGTCATTCATTTTCAGGATGTTTTTAATTTCTTCTTTTATCTCAGGTAACCCAATCATTGTTTAATATTGTGCTATGCAGCTTCCAAGTGTTTGAGTGTTTTGATTGTTTTGATTGTAGTTTATTTCTAATATGATGCCATTGTGGTCTGAGAAAATGCTTGATATAATTTCAATCTTCTTAAATTTGGAGAGACTTTGCCTGTGACCCAATATGTGGTCTATCTTTGAAAATGTGTGATGTGCACATGAGAAAAACATATATTTTCTGGCTTTGAGGTGAAATGTTCTGAAGATGTCTATTAAGCCCATGTGATCTAGTGAGTCATTTAGGATTGCTGTTTCTTTGCTGAATTTTTGTCTAGAGGATTTATCCAGTTATGTCACTGGAGTATTAAAGTCCCCTACTATGATCATATTGTTTTTTTCTTATGTATTTTGGGTGCCCCTGCATTGGGTGCATATATGTTTACCAGGGTTATGTACTCTTGTTGTATTGATCCCTTTAGTATTATGAAGTGGCCTTCCTTATCTCTTGTTATGACCTTCATTTTGAGGTCTATTTTGTCAAATATAAGTATTGCTACCCCAGCTTTTTTTCATTTCCACTTGCCTGAAAGATATTTTTCCATGCCTTCACTGTCAGTCTGTGTGAGTCCCTTGTTCTGAGGTGGGTCTCTTGTAGACAGCATATATATGGGTCATGTTTTTTTTTTTGTTTTGTTTTGTTTTATCCATTCAGCCACTCAATGTCTTTTGATTGGAGCATTTAGTCCATTTACATTTAAAGTTATTATCTATATGTACTGGTTTGTAGCCATTTTTAGTTTTTTATGCCTGTGTTCCTTCTTCCCTTTTTATTTTTTCTTTTCACACCAGTCCCTTTAGCATTTCTTGCATTGCTGGCTTGGCAGTGATAAACTCCCTTAGCCTTTTTTTTTCTGTGAAGCTCCTTATTTCCCCTTCAATTTTGAATAATAGCCTTGCTGGATAGAGTATTCTTGATTCAGTCCCTTGCTTTTCATCACTTTTTAAATTTCCTTACATTGCTTTCTGGCCTGATGTGTTTCTGTCGAGAAATCACTTGATAATCTAATGAGAGATCCCTTGTATATAACTTTCTGTCTTTCTCTTGCAGCCTTTAAGATTCTCTCTTTGTCCTGAATGTTTGCCATCGTAATTATGATGTGTCTTGGTGTGTGTCTTTTTGGGTTCATCTTGTTTTGGACCATCTGTGCTTGTGTGACTTTTTTCTTCCCCACCTCAGGGAAGTTTTCTGTCATTATTTCTTCAAATAGGTTTTCTAACCCTTGTTCCTCTTCCTGTCATTCTGGCACCCCTATTATCTGTATGTTGCTTCATTTCATGCTGTCCCAAAGTTCCCTTAGGCTCTACACCTGTCTTTTAATTTTTTCTCCAATTACAGTTCAGTTTGAGTGTGTTTTGCTTCCCTGTCTTCTAATTCGCTAATTCTGTCCTCTGCTTCACCTAGTCTACTGTTGTAACTTTCTATGGTGTTTTTTATTGCAGCTATATCACTCTTTATTTCTTCTTTATTCTTACATAAGTTGTTGATTTTTTCATACATCCGGTTTATGAACTGTATGACCCTTATTCTGAATTTTTTTCTAACATATTGCATACCTCTATTTCACTTAGCTGTTTTTCTGGAAATTCCTCCTTTTCTTTCCATTGGGAGTTTTTTGTCTCCCCATTTTCCTCTCGCTGAAGGATCTAGGTGTTGAATCATGCAGGGGCTGCTCATTAGGTGGCAGCGGCTCCTCGGTTGGTGGCTGCTCCTCAGTTGGTGGTTGCTTCGCTTGCTGGTGAGGCAGGCTGTTCATGCAGCTGCTGTTTCTCAGATGGGGGTGAGCTGTTCATGTGGCTGCTATTCCTTGGTCAGGGATGGGTTGCTCGCAGGGCTTCTGCTCCTTGGAAGGGGGCAGGCTGCTTGCATGGCTGATGCTCCTCAGACGGGGCAGATTGCATGGGGCTGCTGCTTCTTGGATGTGGGAGTTCTGCTCGTGCAGCTGCTTTTCCTCGGATAGGGGCAGGCCACTCGTGGAGCTGCTGCTTCTCAGACAGGGGCAGGCTGTGTGTGGCTGCCACTCCTTGGACTTTGGTGGGCTGCTCATGGGGCTGCTGCTCCTTGGACAGGGGTGGGCTGCTCACGTGGTCATGGTGCCCTGGGCTAAAGCATTGGGCCTGCCAGAGGAGAGCGTGCTTCAGAACTCACAGGAGCCCACACCTGTGGTTTGCTGGAGTCTCGGTGACCGTGGGATCAAAACCAAGGCAGCAGGTCCATGGCACGGGTGGCTGTAGAGTGGGAATTGTCTGAGGGCAACCTGGATGGATGTGAGGCTGGGCTCCCAGTCATTCCAGCTCTCCCCTTCCAAAAGCCGTGGCCTCTGTGGAAGGGCTGGCCACTCCGGGACTGCAATGGTAGCAGAGGCTGCCTGGTTAGGTGAGCCCAGTTAGCCTGCCCCCAAAGGTCCTGCAGGTTCTAACTGTGCCACACACACAAACACACATCCCACACATCCACACACTCCTCTTTTGCTGCCTCTCTCACTCACACTTCCCCTCACTGCGACCTTCCTGCCTCTTAAGTTGGGTCTGGAGTGTTATTGACCCGTTCATGGATAGAGTCTCCTCTCTGGATGTCTGGTTATGTGGCTCGCTCTCTACCACATTGGCCAAACAGGATAAACTGCAACTTGACAAGACACAACACAAAGGGAACAAAACATGATTGTACACATGACACTGATAACCCAATATAATTGACCACCAGAGAAAAGAGGATTAAGGGGGGAAAAAAGAGAGCACAGATGATATGGAAGAGAGAAAACATGCTATGAGAGAAAAGAAAAAGGAAGAAAAAGGGGAAAAAATATATATATGGAGAAAACACCAGAGAACAAACAGATAAACCAAAAAATACAAACACCAAATACCCAGTAAAGAGGGAGAGGGCAGAATCTGTAAGGGCTGAGCTTATATACAAAAAGTAAAGTTAAGGAATTGGATGAATATGGGGAAGACCTCAGTTCATTATAGAGGAACTAGAAAAAGGATGAGTAGATAAGAAGAAAGAGAAAGAGAAGAAAAAAAATAATTTAAAAATATTTAAAAAATAATAAAAATAGGATAAAATTTAAAAAATTAGAATGATGAAAAAATAATGCAAAAAGAAATAGAAAATAAATAAAAAAGGAAAATAAAGAAAAAAATAACAAAATAATAATAAAAAGATAGTGAAATAAAAATAAAAATAAAATTGAGCGCTGGTTTAAGATCCCAATTTTCTGTACTGTCTGCCGCTTCTCATTTCCTGTTGTTGGAACTGAAAGCCTCTCTTTAGGCCAATCCTTGATAACTCTCAGGGACTATTCAGATTTTTTTTTTTTGTATTCTTTGTACCACTCAGATTATAGTCTTGGTATGGCTGTATTGGTTTCCTGGAGACTGCAGGAAGGGGCTATCTCTTCAGGAGAAAATGGCTGCCTAGGTCAGGCACATCAGGTATGACTCAGAGACAGACTCGCAGCCACCTCTTCCCGACCCTCTCCTATCCCCATACTCCACAAGTTCACACCTCCACCTGCACCTCAGCCACAGTTGAGTGTTTGTATTTGAAAGGTCCTATTGACTAGGTTTAGGGAATAAAAGCAAAGACCCTTTAAATTGGAGGGAGTGGTAATGGTTTGAGAGGAAAATCAAGGGCATCCTCTGCCCTTCCCGACTGCAAATATCTCACCAGCTGTGTCTACTTTGACAATTCGGGGTGATGTATTCAATTATTTGCTATTTCTATCTGC
>NW_005871312.1:332608-335752 GCF_000147115.1 Myotis lucifugus | reverse complement strand
AAGCTCCTGCTTCCTTTGAGCTTTAGTGCTGTGTGAGGTTCTGGGGGGACCCAGACACATACGGGGAGAAACTGGACGGTCTGGCACGAGGGCAGGAACTCGGGGATGACTTTCTTCAGACAGAGGTGCTCCCATTTTTCCTGTGCTGGGACCTCCCCTGTTGCAGGGCTGATTGGCAGCCATTTCTGTTTGGTTTGCCCTGGTGGTTACCTGAGACCCAGCCCCACCTAATTTACAACCCCACCCAAGCTGTGCACAAGGACTTTTGCATATGAATGGCCTGTTCTTTCTCAGGCTAAAAACCTGTTAAACAAGCTACAGGTGTGTCAGGTAGCCCCAAATCTATCAATAAAAGGTCCAACACTTGGCACCAGCACCACCCTGCCTTGCTTCAAAGCTGGACCTCATCTGGGCACTTCCAAACCCAATACAAAGAGGAGGAAACTGCAGATCTCTCTGTAGCTCCTGCTGGGTGGCCCCAGGCAGTGGCTGACTTTGCACCTCCCTGGAGACCCAAGAGCCAGTATACACACTGGTCAGTGTCAGACCTTAACAGATATAACTCTTCAAATCCATAAGCAACACATCAAGGGGCATACTCAGTGAGCACCAAAACCCCACTAGAGCAAGTCCTGCCACAGAAGGGTGTCTCCTGCACAGCAGCTTTCCCACTGTAGTCACAGCTGGTCCTCACAGCCAATTGGCCTGGAGGTCAATTCCTCTCAGTGACACCAATAGCAATCAAGGCTCAACTACAAAAAGACTGTGCACACAGCTCACAAAGGGGTGCACCAAGAGTGTCCACTTCAGGTGATTGGGGAGGCTGAGCCACTGGGCCCTATAGGACACCTACTACACAAGGCTACTCTATCAACTCAAGGAGACTTAACAGCTACCCAATGCATAGAAACAAACACAGGGAAGCAGCCAAAGACAAAGAAATATGTCACAAATGAAAGAAATGGAAGAAAGCAAACTATTGGATATAGAGTTCAAAAGCACAGTTATAAGGTTACTCAAGAATCTTCTAGAAACCTCCAAGGATCTTAGTGAGAATGCCAAAAAAAAAATGGAAAAGGACCAGTCGGAAATTAAGCATACATTGACTGAAATAAAGAATAATATACAGGGATTCAACAGTAGACTAGAGGATCCCGAGAATCAAATCAATGATTTGAAATATGAGGAAGCAAAAAACATCCAACCGGAAGAGCAAAAAGAAATATAATCTAAAAATATGAAGATAGTGTAAGGAGCCTCTGGGACAACTTCAAGCATACCAATATCTGAATTATGGGGGTGCCAGAAGAGAGAGAGCAAGATACTGAAAACCTATTTGAAGAAATAATGACAGAAAACTTCCCCAACCTGGTGAAAGAAATAGACTTATAAGTCCAGGATGCACAGAGACCCAAACAAGAGGAACCCAAAGAGGACCACACCAAAACACATTATAATTAAAATTGCAAGGGCAGAAGACAAAGAGAATCTTAAAAGCAACAAAAGAAAAGCAGTTAGTTACCTACAAGGGAGCGCCCATATGACTGTCAGCTTATTTCTCAATAGAAACTATGCAGGCCAGAAGGGAGTGACAAGAAATATTCAAAGTGATGAATAGCAAAAACTGACAACCAAGATTATTCTACCCAGCAAAGCTATCATTTAGAGTTGAAGGTCAGATAAAGAGTTTCATAGACAAGAAAAAGCTAAAGGAGTCAATCACCACCAAACCAGTATTTTTTTTAAATATATTTTATTGATTTTTTTACAGAGAGGAAGGGAGAGGGATAGAGAGTTAGAAACATCGATGAGAGAGAAACAACGATCAGCTGCCGCCTGCACACTCCCTACTGGGGATGTGCCGGCAACCAAGGTACATGCCCTTGACCAGAATCGAACCTGGGACCCTTGAGTCCGCAGGCTGACACTCTATTCACTGAGCCAAACTGGTTAGGGCTACCAAACCAGTATTATATGAAATGTTAAAGGGCATTCTTTAATAAGAGGAAGAAGAAGAAAAAGGTAAAGATAAAAAAATATGAACAACAAAGTGGCAACAAATACATATCTATCAATAATTGAATCTAAAAATTAAATGAATACAAAATCTGATGAACAGAATAAGCTGGTAAATGGAATAGAATTAAGGACATGGAAATGGAACAGACTGACGATTCTCAGAGGGAAAGGGTGTGGGGGGTGCAGGAAGAGATTAGACAAAGATCTTATATGCATGTATACATTACCTATGAACACGGACAATAGGGTGGTGAGGGCCTGGGATGGGATGGGAACCAGGTGGAGGGGAGCTATGGGGGAAAGATAGGAACATCTGTAATTATATCCACAATAAATATTAATTTAAAAAAACAATAACTACTTGCAAATCAATATTAATTACATGCTGGAAGCATGGGTTGCTATCCTAAAAATAGTATCAGAATTACCAAAAATTCCCATAGTAAGTAGAGTAGATGGCAAGAGGATCTGGAAAATATTCCTAAGTTATACTAAGAAATGAGAAAATGGGAAAGAGGGAGAGAAATACTTTAAGTAAACTGAGAATTAAGTGGACATGGTTTGAGAGGAAAATCAAGAAATCATGGTATCTCAGGAGCCAAGAGAATGCACACACATTACACATACACAGAAGTTTTCATTAGTATCAAATCTGCTCAATGTAGGATAAGAAAAAAAATTGAGTCTCTATAAAAGCAGATATATGTGGGAGATATGGGAGTAATTGCTTGAAACTATTTTAGGTTGTTATACAGTTCACTGCTGGAAGTCCAATGAGAAGAGATTCCTAGAGCATCACTGTAAAATATGTGGAGTTCTTAACTAAAAAGAAACTAGCCCCTAAGCCACAATTGGATGGTGCATTGTCAGTTGACTTGCTGATCTGGTGCTGTAATTATTGGGCAGGTGAAAATGCTAACCTAGGAAGAGGAGAGGGATGGAGAATGAGAAGATGGTAGTGGAGCAGACGGCATACTCATCATCTAGAATGGTAAAGATATGTGAGTTTTCCAAGAATCACAAATATTATTTCAGAAATAGTGAGATCTAAACCCTCTTTCTTTTTCAGCTACCATGTTCAGAAGGGATAAGGCTACCTTAAGCAAACAAACTGAAAGAAATTGT
>NW_005871312.1:306515-332508 GCF_000147115.1 Myotis lucifugus | reverse complement strand
GATAAATTTAGAACATTAGAATGGTGAAGACTTATGCAAAAAGAAATAGAAAATAAATAGAAAGGGCAAGTAAAAAATGACGCACCTTTACTATCAGATAGTGAACTAGAAATAAAAATAAAATTGAGGGCTGGTTTAAGATCCCAATTTTCTGTACTGTCTGCCGCTTCTCATTTCCTGTTGCTGGAACTGAAAGCCTCTCTTTAGGCCAATCCTTGATGACTCTCAGGGACTATTCAGATTTTTTTTTTTGTATTCTTTGTACCACTCAGATTACAGTCTTGGTATGGCTGTATTGGTTTCCTGGAGACTGCAGGAAGGGGCTATCTCTTCAGGAGAAAATGGCTGCCTAGGTCCGGCACATCAGGTATGACTCAGCGCCAGACTCGCAGCCACCTCTTCCCGACCCTGGAAAACAGCTTTGGACCACTGGAAAACAATGAATGGCAACAGAGGGTGAATTCCCACAACAGATACTTAAGGAAGATATATTTGTAATTTGTCCTCTTCTTTATACTAATTTCATCACACTGGAAGAATGATATCTTAAAGAGAAAAACAAAAGGTATTTCAAGATTTATTAAATCCCCCTGACTTCACACCATAAAGGAAGATAACATGTGGTTTTTTAAAAATATATTTTTATTGATTTTAGTGAGAAGGGAGAGGGAGAGACAGACACAAACATCAATGATGATGAGATCCAGTCTGCAACCTGGGCATGTGCCCTGATGGGAAATCAAACCATAATCTCAGGTTCATAGGTCTATGCTCAATCACTGAGCCACTCTGGCTGGGTAGAAAGATAACTTTTTAAAATTCAGTACAAGAATTTTAAATTGGAGGGAGTGGTAATTTAATAATTCAAAGTAAATGTATAAAATTTTTCATAAATGTAATTCATATTTTAAAATAAAAGTTTATAGAGTGCAGTTGAAAACAGTGCAATAGAATAATTTTATATCCCTGGTCCACTGGTTAGTAGCAACTACATTTATAACTTCATGGGCTTTCAATAATGGAATTTACAGAAGAAATAAGATGAGCTGGAGGAACTTATTGCATTAGTGGAAGATAAAAGAATTATAAGTAAAACTTTAGAGAAGCTATGAAAGAAATATGTAACTTTGCACTAGAGGATAATTGGGATAAAATTAGATTGTATTCAATATAATTAGGCTAATGAACTTTATAAGGCTCAGACATAAATGTTAAAACTAAAATATTAAATGAATGATTATATATATTCGACCATAAACTCATATTAAAATATATTTGGAATACATAAACACAAGTTTTGTGATGTTTATAATTTTCAGGCATTGTTTTGAATTTTCTATAAAAGGCCCAATAAATGTTTGATAGAGCTACTAAAACCCTCTGATGGCAATATTATCAAAAGTACCATAAATGTTACAGTCTACTAAGAACCTATTTTGAGTTTGCAACAAAAAGTATATAAAGCATAAGATGATAAAATAATTGTCTGATAAGATTTCAGAAATAAAAGTTTCTCAGCATATAATGAACCTTAAAAATCAGGATGTTATATCAAGGGTCACATTCCAATCATTTTATGACCCTTTTACTATTAAATGTAGTTTTGGAATTGCTAAATTCTCACAAATTAGTTATTATTTTTTAACCCGATGGTGTCCAGATGGAGGGGGTATCACATTTGAATATTGTAGCCAAAATGTCCTTTACGTAACTAATAGCTACATCACAGAAAAAAATGATTAAGGGGTGAAAATCACCTTCAGTCATGAAGCAATTTCCACAAGAAAATGCATAGGACGCAATTACTTTCTGCTACCAGGCCTGAAAAGAACCGACAGCTAGACATTAGTGCTGTAATTGTAGTCCAGAATCTTTCAATGAAGAGGGTTGATTAAGTTCCTTTAAATTAAAGGTGATCTAACAGTAAAATAGCCTTTATTCACTTATTGCCATAGGGATCAGTGCACATGGAAAAAGCAATGATCTGAAATCTAGATTAGAAATTCAGTAGCCAAATTAAATCCATACCAAATTCAGCAAACTATTTATTTGACTGATACTGTGCAAACACCTCAGGAGATAAATCTAAGTTTCAGGCTCATGGTGCAATAGTCTGATAATTTTACTTGGTATGTTGTAGAAAGAATACATTCAGTGTCAGCTTTGAGCAAGTGAAATTATTTTCCTGTGATGTTCTCCTTTTAGATATTGGCCATACTGAAAATTTTTCAGAGGCAGTAATTTCATCATTGTTTATGCCCTAGTATAGGAATTTATTTTATCTTTTTATTCTTATTCCAAATATTATTTTCTTTAACTTGATTTCATCCTATATTTATTGAGAAGTAGTAAAATTTAATAGTAAAATTTGTGTGTATAGATTAGGAATTTTGACATTCAGAGATAGCTTTATAACTACTCCACAATAAAGATATAAACTTTTATATCTTCCCCAAAACCTCCCTCATGCTATTTTGCATTGTATCCCCTCCCTCAACCTGAAAGGCTGTGAAGCACTGATCTGTTTTCTATCTCCATAAATGCATTATCTTGATTTTCAAATAAACAGAATCATACAATATATGTGCTTTTGAATTTTACTCCTTTAACACAGCATAATGCTTGTGATATTTGCCCACATTTTTGCATATATCAATTATTCATTTTTATTACTGAGTGGTATTCCAAACTACAGATACCTTAATTTAGTTATCAGTTTATCAGGTGATAAGCATTGGGACTGTTCCCAGTTTTTGTTTATTATAACAAAAGCTGCTACAAACAGCTTTGTGCTTTCTGTGTAAAATGTAGTTTATTTCTGTGGTCAATACCTAGGATTGGGATTGCTGAGTGATATATTACATGCATGTTTTACTTAATAAGCTATTATCAACCTGTTTTCCAAAGTGACTGTAGCATTTTTCATTTTCATCAGCAATATATTCAAACTCCAGGTGTACCACATATTCACCAACATGTGGTATTACAGTCTTCTTTAGCCATTCTAGTGTGAATGTAATGTATCTCATTCTGATTTAAATTTTTATTTCCTAATTACCTTGGCAACTTATTATGTGCCCATTGTCAGTTCACATGACTTTGTTGAAGTGACAGTTGAGGTTTTCAATGATTTTTGTTTGTTTTTTTTATTTGTATTTTTAAAGTCCTTTACTCAAGGTGGGGCCAAAGTAATTTTATAGTTGTGTATGCAAAACAGAGTTTCTTCTTTATTATTGTACTAGAGGCCCGGTGCACAAGATTTGTGTAGGGGGGGGCCCTCAGTCAGATATCCCTCTCACAATCAGGAGATCCCTCCTAACTGCTCACCTGCCTGCCTGCCTGATTGCCCCTAACTGCTCCCCCACCAGCCTGATCACTCCTAACCACCTCTGCCTGCCAGGCTGATCATACCTTACTGCCCCCCCAGCCAGCCTGGTCATCCCCAACTGCCTCCTCTGCTGGTCTAGTCGCCCCACACAGATTGCTTGTTCAGTTGTTTGGTCTTCCCTCATTAACGCCCCTACTGGCCTTGTCGCCCATGCAGCCTGCTGTTCAATCATTTGGTTTTTCCTCACTAACCCCCCTGCCAGCCTGGTCGCCCCACACAGCCTGCTGTTCAATCATTTGGTCATTCCTCATTAACCCCCTTGCCAGCCTGGTCACCCCACACAGCCTGCTGTTTGGTTGTTACTGTTACTGTGATGGCATCCTGAACAATTTGCATATTCCTCTATTATTAGTATAGATTCTTTTCCATAAAAACACTGTAACCCTATTTTAGTCTCACACTGTATATTCTATATACAAACCCTAAATTAGATATATGAATTGCAAATATTTTTCTATTCTGATATTTATATTTTCATTTGTTTATTTGTGTCTTTGGAAGAGCAAAAGTGTTACATTTGATAAAGTCTATTATATCATACTAGAGGCCTGGTGCATGAATTTGTGCATGGGTGGGGTCCGTCTAGCCGGCCTCAATGAGGGGAAGCCAATTGGGGCTGAGCCAGCTAGGGGGAGGAGCTGTGGGTGGGTGGCCAGATGGCCCACCCCTGATTGGTGTGGGGAGGCGACCAGGGGCAGGGCTGTCTTGGGGGAGGGGCCATGGGCTTGGCTGGCTGACTCTGCCCCTGATTGGTGTGGTTGGCTGAGCCACAGTGGGCATCATAGTGACTGGTCGTTCTGGTCATTCTGGCTTTCCGGTCACTGGTTTTTTATATAAATACTAGAGGACTGATGCACGAAATTCTTGCAAGGGCCTCAGCCCTCGCAGCCCCAGATTCATCCCAAAGGTTGTCCAGAAGGACATCCAGAAGGTCGTTTGGCTGTCTGGTCTAATGAGCATATTACACTTTTATTACTATAGATAGATTTTTCTTATGTAACCCATGCTATTTGTACCATCTTCAATTAATTTTTGTCTAACCACAAGGTAACAAGTATTTTCCTATGTTTTCTTCTAGACATATCATATTTTCAGTTTTGGGGGTTAGGTCTATATTGTCTGATATAAATTTCAGCATTATTACTTTTTAAAATATGGATATCCAGTTTTTTGGCACCTTGTATTGAAAATATATTTTTGGTCCATTAATTATATTAATGATTGAAAATATTAATTGGCCAAATAAATGTTGGTCTATTTCTGAATTATTTTAGTTTCATGTATGTATATGACTATTCTATGCCAATGAAATATTGTCTTGATTATTCTAACTTAATAATTCTAAAAATAAAATTTTCCAAGTTGTCTATCTTAATCCTATTGCTTTATTTTATATGCTTTTTTGTTTTCCATATAAATTTTAGAAAATTCTGGTATATTTATTCAACATGTCTGGTAGGATTTGATTGGAAATGCTTTGAGTCTGCAGATAAATTTGAGAAAAATTATTATCTTAGCAATATTGACTTGAATTTATAAACACAGTATGGATCTTCATTATTTTAGATGTTTGTGAATTTTCATCTACAATGTTTTGTAATTTGCAGTATAGAGTTCTTTCATATTTTCAGTTAAATTTATCCCTGAGCATGTCATTTTGAAATTTTAAAGTGTTTCATAACTACTTTCATAGAAAAATCTGATATAACCTAAACTCATTAGGTTGAAAATCTGAAATAGAATATGAGCACATTTACTGTTGTTATTTTCTCAGATAGTGTAAATATTCATATTTTTGGTACATAATTTTTAATTAGTTTTATTATATTACATAGTCCTTTATCACAGTGGGGATGCATGTAATTCATGGTATATCTACAATATTACTTTACTAAATTGCACAAAATTGAGGATTTTGAAATACATTAAATCTCAAGAGAAGTGAATAGATAAGAAAGTGTGAAAGAAAACCAGAAAGGAAAAGTTAAATTTATCAACATTAAATTTTTCCTTAGGAATAATATATTAACTGAAGCTGACCCACAGATTAATGGAAACTTTATATTTGTCAACTATTTACAAATCAATGATTAAAAGACTAACTGTCCACAAAGAGTCCCAGGATATTCAGTTATTGTCATGAAATAAAATTAATGGTAGGTTTCTTCATTATGTCATCTATAAATTAAAGGACTTAAATATGTTATTTTAAATCTATATTTTATTGATTTGAGACAGAGAGAAAGAGAGAGAGAGAGAGAGAGAGAGAGAGAGAGAGAGAGAGAGAGAGAAACCACAACCTAGGTAAGTGCCCTGACCTAGAATTGAACTGGTGACTTTCCGGTGCATGGGATAATGCTCACAGTAATGTCAAATGGATAATAGGTATAAATGTAAAATGCAAAACGGTCAAAAATCCTAGAAGATAACAAAAAACACACATATATCCTATGGAGGGTAATAAATTTTTAGATACAATATCAAAAGCATGATCTATGAGCTCTGACCAGTGTGGCTAAGTTGGCTGAGCCTCATCCTATGCAACAAAAGGTTGCCGGTTTGATTCCCTGCCAGGGCATATACCTGGCTTGATCCCCTATAGTGGGCATGCAGAAAACAACCAGCCAATTTATTTTTCTTTCTCACGTCAATGTCTCTTTCTCTCTCTCTCTCTCTCTCTCTCTCTCTCTCTCTCTCCCTCTCTTTTTCTCTCTCTCTCTTTCTAAAATCAATAAAAACCTATTTTTTTAAAAAAAGTAGGATCTATGAAACAAATAAATGAAAAGGTGACCTTTATTAAAAGAATTTCTGATCTGCAAAAGACAATATCTAGAGAGTCAGACAAACCACAGACTTGGAGAAAATGTTTCAAAAGACACATCTGATCAAGGACTTTAATTCAAAATATACAAAATAACATTAATCTCAACACTAAAAGGACATAGAATATTATTTTAAAACTAGAGGCCCGGTGCACGGGATTCGTGCACTGGTGGGGGGTTGTGGACTGCGGAGATCGGCCTGCTGTCAGAGCACCGCTCATCCCGGTCAGCCCAGCAATGTTCCCACTGTGGGAGCTCACTGACCACCAGGGGGCATCTCCTGCATTGAGCGTCTTCCCCTTAGTGGTCAGTGCACATTATAGCAACTGGTTGACCATTGTTCTGGTTGTTCTGCTTTTCGGTCCCTGGGCTTTTATTATATAGGATGACAAATAATTATATGAACAGTTGCTCCATATATTACCTCATCAGGGAAATGCAAATTGAAACAATGAGATACCACTGCCACTATTAGAATGGCCCAAGTCCAGAACACAAACAATACCACATACCGGGGAGATGTGGAGCAATACAAGCATTGCTGGTATAAATGTAAAATGGTGCAGCCATTTTGGAAAATATTTTGGTGGATTTTTACAAAACTAAACATACTATCATCACAGAATCCAGCAATTTCTGTTAGTATTTACCCAAAAGAGTTAAAAACTTATGTCCACACAAAAGCCTGTAAGTGGATGTGTATCTCAGCTTTATTCATACTGGCTAAATCTTTGAAGCAACCAATATGTCCTTCAGTAGGTAAATGGATAAACTGTTATAAATACAAACAATGGAATATTATTCAGTGCTAAAAATAAGTGAACAATCAAACCATAAAAAGACATCATGGAAACTTAAAAGGATATTGCTTAGTGAAAGAAGCCAATAATAATAATAATAATAATAATAATAATAATAAAACTACATAGATAATTCCAACTATATGGCAATCTGAAAAAGGCAAAACTGTGGAGACAGTAAAAATATCAGTGGATGCCAGGGGTTGAGGTTAGGAATGAATAGGTGAAACACAAGATTTTAGGGCAGTAAAAATATTCTGTTGTAACACCATAATGATAGATTCATGTCATTATACATTTATCCAAATCCATAGAATGCTCATCAGAAAAAAGTGATCCATGATATAAACTATGGACTTCAGATGATTATTATGTATCAACTAGAGGCCCAGTGCACAAAATTCCTATGTGGGTAGGGTCCCTAGGCCTGGCTGGTGATCAGAGCTGATCTGTGGGGCAACCAGCAGGGCAATCAGGGCCCCCTCTTGCACCCGCCTTGGCCTGGCGCCGCTCGCTCACCTAGTCCACCATCCCACTATGGTCCTGCTCTCATTAGGACCCATCGGGGCCAGAAGCGCCTCCATTGCCGCCCACTGCTGGCACTGCATCGCTAATGCCGGCCATGTTCTGCGCTACTCCCTGGTGGTCAGCGCACATCTAACTCCCGGTCAGTTGAACTCCCACCCATGGGGACAATTTGCATATTAGCCTTTTATTATATAGGATTAAAACAAGTGTACCCTTCTGTCAAAAAAATGTTATTAATAGTGGAGGCCATACATATGTTGTATATGGGATATAAGGAAAGTCACTATACTTTTTTCTAAATTGGCTCTAAACTTAAAATAAAGTTAATAAAATATTGTTAAATAATATGAACAAAATATTTTAAATCAAAACTACCACTCTGTGGGAAGAGATCAACCAAAGAACCTGTATGCATATATGCATAACCCATGGACACAGACAATAGGGTGGTGGAGGCCTGGGGCAGGAGACGGGGTGGGCTATAAAGGGTCAATGGGAGAAAAAAAGGGGACATATGTAATACTTTCAATAATGAAGATTTTTACAAAAACTACCACTTGGCTCCTAAATAACTGAACTTTTTAAAACATTAAGTTACAGAAATAGTTTATGTTGCAGACTAAATTAGTTTGAACAGTAGCATTGCATTTAAAATAGAAGGACCTTAAAATGGTCAGGTGGGATTTCTGTTGTCCCCCATTCATAAAGTAGCATTTCTATTCTACACATTTCTATATTATGCATGTCTTGAGGAATGGGGGTATATGGTTCTTGACAAGGAGATAAATAATCTTTAAAAAAATATTATTTTAACAGGGAATATAATACCAGCTTTTAAAGGCCTTGGAATCCTACTCTATCAAGAATATAACATTTTAAACAATTTATTGCTTTTCTTAAACCAAATATTTTCCTTTCCATTCTGGGAGGAATGTGTCTCAACATATTTTTATACAACAAGGTTGAAATGTTACTTTTATTTATTTTTTTTTCTATATTTTATTGATTTTTTACAGAGAGGAGGGAGAGGGATAGAGAGTTAGAAACATTGATGAGAGAGAAACATCAATCAACTGCCTCTTGCACGCCCCCTACTGGGGATGTGCCCGCAACCAAGGTACATGCCCTTGACCGGAATCGAACCCGGGACCCTTGAGTCTGCAGGCCGACGCTCTATCCGCTGAGTCAAACCAGTCAGGGCGAAATGTTACTTTTAGATCACTCCTTGTCAACTCACTATATTCCCCTGCAGTTCTTAGATATGCACGATTGTCTAAGATCTCTAAGGGCAAAATGGAAGCATCTTATTCCCACATTTTCCAAATACCCAGCTCTTTCATCCAATAAAAGAGCATCCAACTTTTACTGACAGCTTTGTTGTTTGATCTCCACAAGAGTGTACTCACTCTGGGGATATTTGGGGGATCTAACACCAGTCTGTGATTTTCACAAGTGCTGAGGAGGAAACATGAATTTATTACTATGATAGGAAATTGCTTCTTCCTTGTTTCTTCCAGAAAGGGTTTGCAAGGGTTAAACATGTGTGGAAATGATTAGTCAATAGCTAAGGGTATAAGCTATGGATGAGAGAGCAGGCCTGAATTCCTTCCCAGAGACTGGTCCGAGCTATATGCTTTAGTCTATTGCCTTTCTATTCATACTGTACCTTTATCTTTGATTCCCAATCCAAGAGCATTTTAAATATGTATGGGCATTTTTTATAGTCCCAAGAATTAAAGATAATTATTGCATTTAACAACAATAAAAAGTGAGTTTACTAAAATGTCAAAAGTGTCCTCAGTGGAAATACTACAGAGAAGGCCTGTTACGGATTTCTCAGGCTAGAGAAATACATTTGATTGTCATATGTTAAAACACAGACTTCATGTCTTCAATTTTCTTCTTGTCCTCATAAAGTTTACATATATAGAGGTCATATTGAGGTTCATTACTCTTCATATTATTTACTCCAGCATAGTAGAAATGATATCTATTATTATAAATCTTTGTTCATTTTTTTTTCTGCTCTGCAGAACCTTTTAGTTTGGTGTAGTCTCACAGGTTTATTTTAGATTTTGTTGTTTGTGTTTTAGTGGTTATATCCAAAAAATCATTGCCAAGATTCAACTCTAGGAGGTTTGCTTTTTTCTCCTTTTTTTTCTCCCAGGAGTTTTATGGTTTCAAGTCTTATATTTAAGTTTTTAATCCATTTCAACTTGTTTTTTGTGAGTGGTATAAGATACAGCTCTAATTTCATTATTTTATATGCAAATATCCAAATTTCCCAGCACCATTCACTGATAATGTTCTTTTCTATATTAAATATTCTTGGTTACCATGTCATCTATTGGTTGACTATATAGGCTTTGGTTTACATCTGGGCTCTTGACTCTGTTTCATTGTGAGTGTGTTTTTTTGTTCTTGTTGTTTTGTTTTGTTTTGTCTTTTAATGCCAGTATGATACTGCTTCAATTACTATAGCTTGAAATGAGAAAGTGTGATGCATTCCACTTTGTTCTTTCTCAGAATTTCTTTGGCTATTCTGGGTCTTTTAGGATTGTTTTTCATACTTCTGTAGAAAATAGATAAGGGTATTATTATATAGGATGGCAAATAATTATATGAACAATTGTTCCATATATTTACCTCATCAGGGAAATGCAAATTGAAACAATGAGATACCACTGCACACCTATTAGAATGGCCCAAGTCCAGAATTAAGTATAGCTACATTCACTTTTCCTCTTACCATTTGCTTGAAATATATTTTTCTATCCTTCCACTCATATTCCATGAGAGGACTTCTTTAAGAGGACTATTGTGAATTCTTTGTGGAAAGATCATAGATCTCCATTTTGTAGGGTTAGTTTTTAGAATTTTATAATTTTCCTTTGATGTCATATTTACCTGTTTTGTTTTGTCTTATAATCTTTGATTTCTTATGTTATAATCTGCACCTGTGGGTAAGAGGTCTCCTTTTCTAGACTTTACAGGTTATCTTTCAGGCTAAAGTGAGTCTCTTGTGAACAGCTTATCTTTGGATTTTCTTTTTAATCTACTGAGCCATTCTATAACTTTAGATTGAAGATTTTAATCTGCTTATGTTTAAAGTAATTGTTGATAGGTATGAACTTACAATTGGCTATTTTATAGATCTATTGTTTTTTGTTTCTTATCTTGTTGTTTTTTGGGGTTTTTTTGTGCCTTGAAGACTTTTGTTATCAGTATACTTTGACTTTTAAATCATGTTCTTCTGTGTAAATACTACAGGGTCTTTTTTTCCTATGTTCATCATGAGGCTTTCATAAAACATGTTAAGATTATAACTCCCTATTTAAACTGCTAACAGCTTCAATAGATTTCCTAAACCTTACACTTTTATTTCTCCTCTCCCACACATTTTAAATTATTGATGTTAGTTTACATATCCTATCTAATAAAGGAGTGGTATGCAAATTAACCATCACTCCATCACTCCGTCACAAAGATGACGGCGCCCAGTCCCCTCAGCCCTGCCACTGAAGTGTCCAGGTCTGTTGGCCAGGCAGGTAGCGGGGGAGGCAAGGAAGGACAACTCCATTGCTGAGGGAGTGTCCGGGCCTGTCACCTGGCCGGGGGCTGTGGTGGCGAGCAGCGAGGCATGATCCGCCCACTCCGGTGGGCCGATCCAGCCTTGCCACTCCGCTGCTGCGGCTGGAGTATCAAGGCCTGTCAGCCCCTCCATGAGGCTGGATGCTGCATCCAGCGGGCACACGCAAATGGGCGGGGACTTGACTCTGGATCTTCTGGTGCAGGGGGACTTGATGCTGTGTCCCCATTTGTGCTGGCCAAGACTCTGACAGCAGGGAGGAGGAAGTCCCACCCTCACAGAATCAGCCAGAATCAGCCGTTGGTCAGACAGCTCTCGGTGGCCTGACAGCCATCTGACAGCAGGGAGAAGGAAGTCCCACCCCCACAGAATCAGGCTGAATCAATTGTTGGTCAGACAGCTCTCTGCCACCTGACAGCCAGGACTCTCATTCACCTGACAGCAGGGAGGTGGGACTATGTCTAAACATCTACTATTGATACAAGGTAGCTCTGCAGCTGAAAGAAGACGGCGTCATCGGCAGAAAATGTCTGAAGACCAACGTGCCTCTGATCTTGAAAGAAGGCTGCGGGGACAACAGAATATGTCTAAAGAACAGTCATCAACAAGTACTACTAATACTGGTAGGAACTGCCTTCTCAGTGAAAATGGAGTACATGAGGATGCAATTCTCAAACATAGTTGTGGTGAAATGACTGTTAGATGTGAATTTTGCCTGTCACTAAATTTCTCTGATGAAAAACCATCTGGTGGGAAATTTACTTGATGTTGTAGCAAAGGTAAAGTCTGTCCAAATGACATGCATTTTCCAGAATACCCAGCATATTTAAAAAGATTAATGACAAACGAGGATTCTGACAGTAAAAATTTCATGGAAAATATTCGTTCCATAAATAGTTCTTTTGCTTTTGTTTCCATGGGTGCAAATATTGCATCACCATCAAGATATGGGCCATACTGTTTTAGAATACAGGGACAAATTTATCAAGGTACTGGAACTTTACATTCTTCGGATGGTGTTTCTTGGAAGTTTACTCAACTCTATATTTTGGATACAGCCAAAGCAACAAGTAAAAGATTAGCAATGCAAGAAAACCAGGGCTGCTCAGAATGACTCATGATCAACATCAACAACCTCATGCATGAAATAAATGAATTTACAAAATCGTACAAGATGTTACATGAGGTAGAAAAGGAAGCCCAATCTGAAGCAGCAGCAAAAGGTAATGCTCCCATGGAATTAACAATGGCAATTAAATATGATCGTAACAGTGGCCCAGGTAGATATAATTCTCCCCGTGTACCTGAGGTTGCTGTCATATTCAGAAATGAAGATGGAGAACCTCCTTTTGAAAGAGACTTGCTCATTCATTGTAAACCAGACCCCAATAATCCAAATGCCACTAAAATGAAACAAATCAGTATCCTGTTTCCTACATTAGATGCAATGACATATCCTATTCTTTTTCCACATGGTGAAAAAGGCTGGGGAACAGATATTGCATTAAGACTCAGAGACAACAGTGTAATCGACAATAATACTAGACAAAATGTAAGGACACGAGTCACACAAATGCAGTATTACAGATTTCATCTTTCCGTCTGGGACACATTCAATCCTATTTTAAATGCAGGAAAGTTAACTCAACAGTTTATTGTGGATTCATATTCAAAAATGGAGGCCAATTGGATAAATTTCATTAAAGCAAACCAATCTAAGTTGAGAATTGAAAAATATAGTGGTTTGATGGATTATCTCAAATCTAGATCTGAAAATGACAATGTGCCAATTGGTAAAATGATAATACTTCCATCATCTTTTGAGGTTAGTCCCAGAAATATGAAGCAGCGATATCAGGATGCTATGGCAATTGTAATAAAGTATGGCAAGCATCATTTATTCATAACCATGACATGCAACCCCAAATGGGCAGATATTGCAAAAAATTTACAACGCTGGCAAAAAGTTGAAAACAGACCTGACTTGGTAGCCAGAGTTTTTAATATTAAGCTGAATGCTCTTTTAAATGATATATGTAAATTACATTTATTTGGCAAAGTAATAGCTAAAATTCATGTCATTGAATTTCAGAAACATGGACTTCCTCATGCTCACATATTATTGATATTAGATAGTGAGTCCAAATTACGAACAGAAGATGACATTGATCATATAGTTAAGGCAGAAATTCCAGATGAAGACCAGTATCCTCGACTTTTTCAAATTGTAAAATCAAATGTGGTACATGGACCATGTTGAATACAAAATTCAAATAGTCCATGTATGAAAAATGGAAAATGTTCAAAGGGATATTCAAAAGAATTTCAAAATGCGACCATTGGAAATATTGATAGATATCCCAAATACAAACGAAGATCTGGTAGCACCATGTCTATTGAAAATAAAGTTGTTGATAACACTTGGATTGTCCCTTATAACCCATAGTTGTGCCTTAAATATAACTGCCATATAAATATTGAAGTCTGTGCATCAATTAAAAGTGTCAAATATTTATTTAAATATGTCTATAAAGGGCATGATTGTGCAAATATTCAAATTTCTGAAAAAAATATTATCAATCATGATGAGGTACAGGACTTCATTGACTCCAGGTATGTGAGCGCTCCTGAGGCTGTTTGGAGACTTTTTGGAATGCGAATTCATGACCAATCTCATGCAATCACAAGATTAGCTATTCATTTGCCAAATGACAAAATTTGTATTTCCATACCGATGATTTTGCTGAAGTTTTAGATAGGGCTAAAAGGCATAACTCAACTTTAATGGCTTGGTTCTTATTGAGTAGAGAAGATTCTGATGCACGTAATTATTATTATTGGGAGATTCCACAGCATTATGTGTTTAATAATTCTTTGTGGACAAAACGCTCAAAGGGTGGGAATAAAGTATTAGGTAGACTGTTCATTGTGAGCTTTAGAGAACCAGAACGATATTACCTTAGACTTTTGCTTCTGCATGTAAAAGGTGGGATAAGTTTTGAGGACCTGCAAACTGTAGGAGGTATAACTTATGATACATTTCGTGAAGCTGCTAACCACTGAGGATTATTAATGTGACGACACTATCTGGAAAGATACGATTGATGATGCAATAATCCTTAATAAGCCCAAATAACTACGGCAACTTTTTGCATTCATATGTGTGTTTGGGTGTCCTTCTGCTGCAGACAAATTATGGGATGAGAATAAATCTCATTTTATTAAAGATTTCTATTGGAAATTACACCGAAGAGAAGGTGCCTGCCTAAACTGTGAAATGCATGCCCTTAATGAAATTCAGGAGGTATTCACATTGCATCGAATGAAATGTTTACATTTTAAACTTCGGACTATCCTTTATTAATGAATGCAAATACATGTCATGAATCGTACGAGCGACAACAGGCAGAGGTTTTGATAAATTCTCTGAATGATGAACAGTTAACAGCCTTTCAGACTATAACTTCAGCCATTGAAGACCAAACTGTACACCCCAAATGCTCTTTCTTGGATGGTCCAGGTGGTAGTGGAAAAACATATCTTTATAAAGTTTTAATATATTATATTAGAGGTCGTGGTGGTACTGTTTTACCCACAGCATCTACAGAAATTGCTGCAAATTTACTTCTTGCAGGAAGGACCTTTCATTCCCAATATAAATTAGTAATTCCATTAAATGAAACTTCAATTTCTAGACTCCATATAAACAGTGAAGTTGCTAAAACTATTAAAAAGGCCCAACTTCTCATTATTGATGAATGCACCATTGCATCCAGTCATGCTATACACGCCATAGACAGATTACTAAGAGAAATTATGAATTTGAATGTTGCATTTGGTGGGAAAGTTCTCCTTCTTGGAGGAGATTTTCGACAATGTCTCACTGTTGTGCCGCATGCTATGCGATCGGCCATAGTACAAACGAGTTTATAGTACTGTAGTGTTTGGGGATGTTTCAGAAAGTTGTCTCTTAAAACAAATATGAGATCAGAGGATTCTGCTTATAGTGAATGGTTAGTAAAACTTGGAGATGGCAAACTTGATAGCAGTTTTCATTTAGGAATGGATATTATTGAAATCCCCTGTGAAATAATTTGTAACGTAGCTATTATTGAAGCTACCTTTGGAAATACTATATCTATAGATAATATTAAAAATATATCTAAATGAGCAATTCTTTGTCCAAAAAATGAGCACGTTCAAAAATTAAATGAAGAAATTCGGGATATACTTGATGGAGATTTTCACACATATTTGAGTAATGATTCCATTGACTCAAGAGATGATGCTGAAAAGGACAATTTTCCCATTAAATTTCTTAATAGTATTACTCCTTCAGGAATGCCGTGTCATAAATTAAAATTGAAAGTGGGTGCAATCATCATGCTATTGAGAAATCTTAATAGTAAATGGGGTCTTTATAATGGTACCAGATTTATTATCAAAAGATTACGACCTAACATTATCAAAGCTGAAGTATTAACAGGATCTGCAGAGGGAGAGGTTGTTCTGATTTGTCCCCATCTGACATTGGCCTCCCTTTAAATTAATTTGACGACAGTTTCCTGTGATGCCAGCATCTGTGATGACTATTGATAAATCACAAGGAGCCCTAACCAGTTTGGCTCAGTGGATAGACCATCAGCCTGTGGACTCAAGGGTCCCAGGTTCAATTCTGGTCAAGGGCATGTACCTTGGTTGCGGGCACATACACAGTGGAGAGTGTGCAGGAGGCAGCTGATTGATGTTTCTCTCTCATTGATGTTTCTAGCTATCCCTCTCCCTTCCTCTCTGTAAAAAAATCAATAAAATATATTTTAAATGAATAAATAAATAAATAAATAAATAAATAAATCACAAGGACAAACTCTAGACAGAGTAGGAATATTCCTACCTGAACCTGTTTTCGCACATGGTAAGTTATATTGTGCTTTCTCTCGAGTTTGAAGAGCATGTGACATTAAAGTTAAAGTTATAAATACTTCATCACAAGGGAAATTAGTCAAGCACTCTGAAAGTGTTTTCACTCTTAATGTGGTGTACAAGGAGATATTAGACTAAGTTTAATCACTTTATCAGTCATTGTTTGCATCAATGTTGTTTTTATATCATGTTTTTGTTGTTTTTATATCGATTTTGCTGTTTTCATATGATGTTTTTGTTATTTTTACATCATGTCTCTGTTGTTATATTCTTTTGTTACTGTTTACTTATTAATAAATTTATATATTATTTTCATATACATTTTATTAATTTCCTTTCATCTCTTACACTTCTATTATAAAGAAAGGGCAAATAACAATATTAAAATATTCCCTCTAATTAATTGCCTTTTAATGTGCACGAATTTCGTGCACCGGGCCACTAGTGTTTTTATATTTGTGTATCCAGATTATTGTAGTTATAGTTATTTTACTAGATTTGTTTCTAACTTTTAAAATAGAGTTGTTAGTGAGTTGTGTGTCCTTACTAATTTACAGAATCTGACTTTGACTATATATTTACTATTAACAATGAGTCTCATGATACCATCGTAATGTTTTTATGATGCTCATTAGCATATTTTTACTTCCACTCTAGGAACCTCCTGTAGCATTTCTTGTAAGGCAGGTCTAATGGTGAACTCTCTCAGATTTTGATTGTTCAGAAATGCCCCCCCCACACACACACACCCCTGCCCCTTTATTTCTGAAGGACAGCTTTGCTGGGCATAGAATTCTCACTTGACAGTTTTTTTATTTCAATATTTTGAACATATCATCCCATTCTTTTCTTACTGAATTTAAATATATCCTTTGTCTTTGACTTTGATATTGAATTATAATATGTTTTGGGGTGGTCCTATTGGGTTCAAACTATTTGGTATATTTTGGTCCTCATGTCAACACCAAAGACAATATTTTGAATGCAGCAAGAGAAAAGGGAGTCTTTCTTTCTTTCTTTCTTTCTTTCTTTCTTTCTTTCTTTCTTTCTTTCTTTCTTTCTTTCTTTCTTTTTCTTTCTTTCTTTCTTTTTTCTTTCTTTCTTTCTTTCTTTCTTTTTTCTTTCTTTCTTTCTTTCTTTCTTTCTTTCTTTCTTTCTTTCTTTCTTTCTTTCTTTCTTTCCTTCTTTCTTTCTTCCTCTCTTTCTTTTTTATGGTTTCTCTTTCTTTATTGTCTCTGTGTATTCTTGTAATTCACTAAACTTCTTTAAGAGGACTATTTTGAGTTTTTTGTTGAAAGTTCATAGATCTCCACTTTTTAGGGTTAGATTTTAGAACTTTATAAGTTTCCTTTGATGTCATATTTTCCTGATTTTTTTTTGTAATCTTTGATTGCTTATGTTATAATCTGCACATTTGGGTAGATTGTCTCCTCTTATAGACTTTACAGGTTAACTTTGGCAGAAACAGTTCTTCCTCAAGCATCTCAGTTTGATTTTTTGGATGTGTCTTCTAGTAAAGTCCTTGAACAGATGGAGACTCTTATCAAGGTATATTTTGAAGCAAGACAACTGCTCAAGCTTGAGATTGGGGGTAGATTATTGTTCACTGGCTAAGAACTATTGGGTGGGCCTGTTGTCTTGTTTCTCTGTTCAATTAAGGCTATAGTATGGGCTCTGCAGTTGCCTGATTGGCTTACTAGGTAGTGAACGTGAGTACTATATTTGGTATATAGCATTGAATTAGCTTATTTGCCCTGGTGAGCATTAGGACAAGACCCAGGGCTTACATGGCTCATTGTTTGGGTGCTCAAATCAGGCAAGAATGTGTACTAAATTCCCTAGCCAGGTGTTCTGCAAGCAGGCCTGTGAATGGGCTTTGCAGTTTCCTATGTGATTTGGTTATGTTCCTTAGTCAAGTAGTTTGTAATTATTGAAGTTACAAATCATTTTCCTTTCCTGAGTGCAGCAGAAGAACCAGCTCCAAGACCAGTAATGCTGAGGCTCACCAGTAGACTCTGAGCAATGGATTACTCTGACAAGTTTCTGTAAAAGAGAGGGCTAAGGGACTGCTTGGCTATAGGAGCCAAACAGCCCCATTCACCTGCCTTCTTAGGCTTTTATTGTAACAACAGCTCAAACTAAAATTAACTATTAGATACTATCAGTAGGGTAAGCATCCTTGAGAAGACACGTGCATCTGCAGTGTCCTTTAAGCAAGGACGTCTAAAGAGTAAGCATAAAGATTCCACTAAACACCTGGGGGCTTAGACTTGTTTGGAAAAGTCAAGGCAGGGGCGGCCACCTTCAGCTAACTCCCCACACAGTAAGGATTTTTCTTTCTTGCATTGACTCAAACTGAACCACATCCCAAATTCCCTGGCTCAATGAGGCCACTGGATTTGATTTACAGACTATCTGCTCTGCCTGCTGTACTCTGTTCTTGAATTTGCTGGGCTATGCACTCACCAGGTATTCCCTCCAGACCCTCTGCTAGAGAGGCTGAAAGGCACACTCAGAAGTGGGTGGAGCTATGGATCAGTGGGATGAGTCCCACTCTAGGCATTCCCCAAGTTTTTCTAAACAGACCGAGGGCCCAAGAGCTGCACTCAGCAATGTGTGTGGCTATGAAATAATGTCTCTGCCTGAACATAGCAGGGGAATTGTTAACACCCAGTACTGGCTTTGCTCTAAGAAGCAATTTGTTCTACCTACCTGCTTCTTGGCTTGAGTGTTCCTGGGCTTCCAAATGTTCTCACCTACCCTTCAAGTATGATGGATCCAGGATCCACTCTCAGCTGTGGATGGGGCTATAACTAAACTACCCTGCTTGGGTGAAGGCCGACCAATTTCCTGGTCCAGCAAATCTCCTCATTTCAGGACCTGGATGAGACAGAACCAAACTCTGCTGAGCCTCCTGGTCAGACTGTACCATCAACTTAGTTCTTCAGATGAGCAAGGCTGCTAGTTGGGACTAATACTTGAGCTTTGCAGGTAGGATTTGGTCTGCCAAGGTCTGAGTGCCAGTAAGTACAAGCCTCTCCCCACTTCATCACCATCAGATTCCCAACAGTTTAGCCTTGTAGAGTCCCCTATGGACAATGTGAGGTAAAACTATAGTAGACCATGGAGTGACCACAGAGTGACACACAACACAGGGAATGGTGTATGTCTCTCTGCCCCGATGCTGTTTTTTACTGGAAGAACCATAGAAACAGAAAAACCTCTCTGCATGTTGCTGTACTAGCCTGGGAGAGGGGCGATGCAGTCAGTAAGCAGCTGCTTCTCTTACCTTACTAATGTAGTCTGTGGTGCAGGGGGTGATTCACATCACCCTCTTGTTCTAGAATTCTCTGTTGTGTCTTACCCCTAAAGAGTTATTAGTTTTTATTCTTATGAAAAGGAACAAAGTCAAGAATAACCTATGTCTCCATCTTGGTGACATCATGTTTTGTAGATGCTAAATGAATCTCAACATTTAGAACATATCCAAAAAGACAGCATTGACCAAATACCTTGACCCTAGTAAAAGAAATTTTATATATATAGAGAGAGAATTGCAAGGTCCAGATCTCACTAAAGTTAGTTCTTAGTTCATTCTCTCTTCTATCTTGGAGGCAGTGCCATCTTGCTGTGTTCTTATATGGTCTTTCTGAGAGAGAGAGAGGAGACAATTATATATTTTCCTTTCTTATAAGGACATCAATCCTATAGGATTAGAGCCCCACTATTATGGCTTAATTTAATCTTAATTACTACCTTACAATCACATTGGTGTTAAGTGTTCAATATATGAATTTTGGGAGGACATAGTTTGTTTAATAATATTGAGATACAATATATTAAAAAAAAACACTTGACATTTACTTATATTCAAAAAATGTGTTGCTATTGCTGATGCTGATGGTGCTGTATGAACAAAGGCATTGCCATTCTGTTAGTAAAAGAGAAGCATAATGCAGAACTAATTATCACTAAAAATTTCCCAGTTGCTTTTTCCATAGACTATTTTGAAAATTGACTGTCATTAAGGAAAAACAAACACACATATATTGTATTAGTTTGCTAGGGCTGCTATAATGACATTCTATAGAATGGATGACTTAAACAACAGAAATTTATTTTCTCAGAATTCCAGAAGCTAGATCTTCAATATCCAGGCATCGGGAGGTTTGGTTTCTTCTGAGACTGCTCTTGTTGGATGGCAGATGGCTACCTTCTTGCTGTGTCCCCACGTGGACTTTTCTCGGTGCCTGTGCAACCCTGGTGACTCCCCATGGCTTCAAATTTCATCTTTTTGTAAGGACAACTGTTACATTTTATTAGAACCTCTTCATATGACCACATTGAACATTAATGATCTCTTTAAAAGTCTTATTTCTAAAACCAGACACATTTTAATGTACGGGGGGTTGAACTTCAACATGTAAATTTTGAGGAAACAGAATTTTGACCATAATTATTATTATATCTTAGTACACTGAGTTAAATAACCATTTGTTATGGTTATTTAGGCCAAATAACTTAGTCTTGAAATATTTACTGTTATAAGCTTTAAATTTACTTAAGAATCTCTTAGCAAGAGAGGACAAATGAGTAAATAACTTCATTTCTGGTAAATGAACCATTAATGAAAATGTTTATCATGAAAAGAAGAGGTGTTGACACCAACAGTTAGGAAAAAAACTAGTTAAAACAGTACCTTTTCCATTATATAAGAGGAGTTGGACAGATGCCATTATTATTGCTCTGAATATAAGAGATGAAAAACAAGGAGTTGCTGAAAAAGATTTCGTGATCAGCACATATTTCCAGATACCATCTTAGTTTGTATTTATATTTAAAAATTAACTCGATGTTCTTTGTTATTGGAGAAATCAGCAGAAAATAGCTTATCACGAGCAAGCTTTTATGTTTTAGATTTCAACAAAGTGGGGCCTGAAACTTAAAAATAGAGTTCATGCTTGAAAAGGTTTTGACTATAAGGACATTTCTCTGCATAAATATTGCCATTGCTTCTTTTATTTAAGCAATGTTTATCAAGTGACTTTTGCCTAGGTACAGCTCTAATAGGTCCTTGAAATCTACTCATCAGTAAAGAAACAAAATCATTGTCTTCTACCCTTAAAGATAATTCATTCCAGTATGGGAGGGTTGCAGTACACATCAACATAAAGAATATAAGATATATAAAATATAAGAAATTTGTTAAAAGTAAGAAGTGCAGGGTAAGAAAAATAGTGAATGATTATTGGGGAAGGAGAAAAGAAATACATTGTAGTATAAAGTTTTGTGATCAGGAGTGGCCACCCTGAGAAGATGTCTGAGCAAGGACTTAAATTAGGATAAAAAGTTAACAAAGGGAAGGTATAAATAAAAGACCCTAAATCGGAAATATATTAAGCTTACCCCAAATCCTCCATTCCATCACCCAGGAATGGTGCACGTGTATATGGACTAAGATCTTGATCACAAAATGTATCAACATTATAGTTGGATTAGAGATTAAGACTATGACTCCCTTAAAACATCTACCCTCACTATTAATGTTTAATATAAGAAGGCTAGAGTGAGAGAGTCAGCAATCATCATATGTGTATTGGCAGGGACTCAAAGGTAGACAGAAGAGTGGAAAAGCCTTACAGTGGGGGAAAAAAAAAGAAAGGCTTTCAGTTTGCTCCTATTGGAAGTTGTTGACATAGGAAAGTTGGGAAGGCAACTAGAAGCAGGGCATCCTATGTGATTAGTTAGGGGTGCATATTTGGCTTTCTATGGTGGAAATTTGGACATAAATTATCACTACATCTGGCTTGTGTTAACATATTCATCCAAAAATTCCCATCAATTTGGTAAAGCTCATTACTTCCTGTTCTACAATATTAGTATCAAATTGGATATCAACTTGCTTTAAAATAACATTATGAGATGAAAGGTGATAACCTCCTATTGAGACTTCTTAGAATAATATGTAAAATTAGAAAATGCTAATAACTGTTCCTTAAAAAAAGCAATAACTTTTTAAATTAAAATTATGACAATTACATTTTAGAGACCAGAAAATATTCAAAATACATTTAAGTCATAACCCAAAATGAAATGACTGGACATATCACAAATATACAATTGCAGATCTTCCTTGATGATTATTTTTTAAGCAGTATGTCTGATATACATTTGCTCTGCTTTCTCTTTATGATTACTTAAGCTGATATTTCTCCTAACTCAGAGGAGAGATTGACTTTCTTTCTAAGGCTTTGTCAAATTGTTTTTGACATTATTTGTTCTTCAGTGCTATTCTTCCCTTCTGTTAATTTCTCCCTCCTCAGTGTGTTTTCCCCCTCAATCATCTCATGTATAACTCATTCCCATGCTAAAAAGAAAATGAAAAAAGAAGAAAAAAATCCTTTCTTTCAAACTATTCTGCCCAAAATAACATGACCAATTTCTTTTCTTTTGTTATAAAACTCATTGATTGAAGCAGTTCATGTCAATGTCTCTATTTTCATCTCATTCCCCGATGCATTAAATCTGGTCCCTATCTCTATGACTACATAGAAAGAGCTTTGGATACAATTACTAATGAATTCCTCATCAATAAATTCAATCCGTAGGTTTTGTTCTCATCCTACTTAATCCTCCTGCAGTATTTGGCACTGCTAAATATACTCTTCTTTAAATCTTCTCTTTCACTTCAGAGATTTTAATTTCCATGCCTTTTATTCTTTGACTATACTTTTCCTCACATTTAATATAGCCTATGCTTCTCTACCTCCCCCAAGATTTATTGTTTATCATGGATATGTTTTAATATTTAGCTCTTCTTACACTACACATTCTCCCCACCAGGTAATCTCATTTATTTCAAAATACTTTACCATCAGTAGAAAGAAAGTCTCAATATAAGTTCAATATGAGGCATGGTTTGACTACAATTTTTTACTTTTTTACTCCCATTAGCTGTTTAAACCTATAAAATGAGCCTGTAAATATTTTAATTAATGTAAGATACATTATTTAACTTTAAAATCTCCATGAACTCCATATTTATAGTTCTAGGTACATATTACACATATCTAATTATCTATCACCACAGTCTCATGTTCCACAAATGGCTTAAAATTAATAAAATATTTTCCCCAAAGTATTTTTGTACTATATTCCACACTTCATTATTCATTTATTTATAATTCCATAAATATTTACTAAGTTTGCACTTTGCATCAGGCACAGGTTATAGCAGTGGATAGACAAAATTCTTACCTTAATGAAGTTCACACTATAATGCAGAAAACAAAGGAATTCAATTTATATAAAACGCCTAGATGAAGACCTAAGAAAGTAAGAGAGCTTCTTTTAACTTCCATATATCTGTGAGATATGCAAGCAAGTGCAAAAGCTCCAATGTGGGAGTTGGTATGTGTATTTGATGAAGTAGAAAGAGGCCAGAAAAGCACCAACAAAAAGACCTAAAGGGAGAGTAATAGGAGTAGAAGTCAGAGAGGAAATGAAGGGGACAGTTCTTGTAGGGCTTGATAAATCATGGAGTAAGCAGTCAAGGATAACATTGAAGGTGTTAGTCTCCACATCTGAAAAAATAAATGTAATTCTCTTTAAATGATATGGAGGAGATTGTGAGAGAAGTTAGTTTGGGGATGATTATCAAATGCTCAGTTTCAAACACATTAAGTGTGATGTATTTACCTCTTTATGTATACTGGTCTTAAAATGCCAGTGAGAGGTTTGCACTAACAATCTTTTGTAAGTCCTCAGTAAATATGTAGTATTTAAAAACATTTTTAAAAGACACTCCGAAAAAGTAAGTGAAGGAATAAAAAGAATGAGTATAGAGTTCTAGAATCCTTTGAAATTGAGAAGTCACAACAATTAGCAAGAACCAAGAAAAGGGAGTGAGACAGAGTAACAGCTAAGTCAGAGTAAAATGACAAGTATGATGTATTAGAAGCCAAGAGATAAAAAATTCAAGGAATAGAAACAAGTTAATTGAGGCAGTTGCTACAGTCTGGTCATGTAAGATGAAGACTGAGAAATAATCAATCTAATTTTGCTGTAACAATTTACTACATTTTAGCTATCGGTGGTCTTTAGCAAGATTGTGAGAAACACCTGTCTGATTGTCTTTGTGTTTATTCTTTTTCCTTGCTAACTATTATTGATAAGTAATATCTATAGGTATTAATTTTTTAAGTTTTTTAAATTGACTTTTCAAGAGAAAAGAGAGAGAGAGAAACAGAGATTCGTTGCCTACTGCACACATCCCGACCAGGGATCAAACCTGCAACCTGGGTATGTGCCCTGAGGGGGAATCAGTCCTGCCACCTTCTGGTGTACCAGATGATGCTCTAACCAATTGACCCACCTGGCCAGAGCTATAGTATTAATTTTTTAGATGTGAGAAAACAGTTATAAAGTAATTCTATAATATCTCATGTAGTACGTTGGGAAATGATATTGGTATGGGATGAATGTTAGTGTTCCCCCAAAATTCGTATGTTGATACCCAAATCCCCATTATGAAAGTATTTGGAGATGGGGCTTTGGGAGAAATAACTAGATCATGAGGATGGAGCCCTCATGATGGAATTAGTGTCCTTATAGAATAGATATGAGGGGTTGGGTGCGGGGTGTTGGAGGCTGTGGAGGAGTTGAGCAAAAAAGAAAAAAAGAGAGAGAGAACTCAGGAACATGGACAACAGTGTGGTGATTGGAGTGGGTGAGGAGAGTGTAGGTGGAAGAGGGCATAGAGGGGATAAATGGTGATGGAAAAATAAAATAAAATAAACATACTTGAAAAAAAGAAAAATGAAAAGAATTCTTTTATATATATTTAAAATATTATCATTTTAATCAGTAACCTAATAATTTTATATGAAATAAACACACTTGTTTTCAGAGGAAATTATATTAATCTTGCTACTAGGAAAATCATGTAGACTAAGTAATCCTTAAATAGTTCCATTTAAAATTTTAACAATGAATATATTGAATAATATAGATACATGTATCTAAATTACCTCGATACTTTTAAGTGTACTTATCAATTTTAAATTTGTTTGAAAATGGTTGGCAGTATATGTGTTTTGAGGCTTTGATAAATGTAGAAAAATTATTTGTATTTAGTATAGTAATTAAATGCAAATGACCTTCACATGAATGCATATAAATTGTATGGTTTCATAAATGAAAAAAAACCACACATAGGTATGAGGGAGCTTCTCTCTCTCTCTCTCTCTCTCTCTCTCTCTCTCTCTCTCTCTCTCTCTCCACCTTGTAAGGATACAAAGAGAAGGTGGCCTGAAAATCAGGAAAAGGGCCCTCACCAGGAACCCAGCCATGCTGGCACCCTGACCTGGGACTTCTAGCCGCCGAACTTGAAAAATAAATAGTTATTGTTTTAGCCACTTAGTTTATGGTAATTTGTCATAGCAGCCTCGACTAAAATAGAAATTGGTACTGAGAACTGGAGTGCTGCTATAATAAATACCTTAAACACACACACACACACACACACACACACACACACACAAATAAACAAAAAACCTTAGTACTACAATCTCACATCAGTGTAGGGTCCTTTCTAAGAAAGGAGCTCAGACACTTAAGTTTTGAGAGTTAACAGGAATAAATGCTTCAGCCCTCAGTCCTTTTTAACACAGGCCTCTTAAAGTCACCTAGTATTGGCCTTGCCTCATGTTTAGCTGCTGTTTTCAAATTTGTCTGTTCTTTTCATTTCAGTGTATATGCATTGTTTATGTTGGAATTTGCTGAAAAAAAAATCCATAAGAATGCCTCTTATCTCCTTACTTTCTCTTCCCACAAAAATATTTCCCACAATGGACATTAAAATACAATTGGGGGGGCTCTACTCTTCATCAGTTGTGAAATTTGGGGGTAAAGAGTGCCTCGCCTTTTTCCCGCTTAGTTTTTA
>NW_005871312.1:304878-306258 GCF_000147115.1 Myotis lucifugus | reverse complement strand
CATTTAAAATGTAGTCTATAATAATAAAAGCATAATATGCAAATCGAACGAACAACTGAACAGCAGAACAACCATCTGGATGACCTTCCAGACGACCTTCAGGACAACCACCCTATGACATGCACTGGCACCAGGCGAGCCAAGGCAGGTGCAATTCGATTGGTCAGGGGCTGGGAGGCACCGCCATCGCTCCACAGAGGGAGGACCAGTCCATCTTCTGCCCGGCGATTGATCACGGAGCTCCGGCCCGGTGGGCAGGGCCTCCTCCTGCACTGCGATTGATTGCAGAGCCCCGGCAGGGTGGGCAGGAACTCCATCTGCACTGTGATCAATTGTGGAGCACCGGCCAAGTGTGCAGTGCCTCCCTGTGCGCAGTGATTGATCACCTCAAAGAGGGAGGCCCAGGCTACCCAACCAGTGGTGCTGTGGCGGGTGGGTGGGGCCTCCCTCTGTGGGGTGATCGACCTGGGTTCCCCGTGAATGATTTCCTTACTTTGGAAATAAATATGATTTATTTGATTTAATGAATAGATTAAATCTGGGCCAAACCACAGAGGGAGGCCTAGACCAGCCAAGCGATTGCACCCCACAGAGGGAGGTGACCAGTGGTGGAGGAGAGGGGGCAGCGCTCTACAGATGGAAAGCAGTGGTAGCAGCGGGGGCGGTGCCAGCTGCCAGCAGCCTGGAGAAGGAAAGCCCGATAGGCCCAATGGGGGAGGGGGGCAGCCAAACTCCCGTGGCCCCTCTCCCTGGCCGGAAAACCTCCCGTGCTCCCCCCTCCCTGGGCCAACCAAGGGACCCCACCTGTGTACGAATTTGTGCAACAGGCCTCTAATCTATCTACACTAATAAAAGAGAAACATGGTAATTAGCGTACGACCGCTACCCTTCCCATTGGCTGATCAGCATATCCTTATGCAAATTAACTGTCAGCCAAGATGGCGGCCGGCAGCCAGGCACTGAAGTGAACAGGGAGACTTGCTTGCTCCAGTGATGGCGGACTCCAACGTTCCCCACCTGACTTGCCGGCCTCTGAGCGGCAACTCTAAGCAACTATGTTGCCAATATAGAAGCTAAACAAAACTCCAGAAACCAGCTTTCAGTCAGCCGGCCTTTCAGCCTTCCCGGACCGCAACATTGTATCAAATACAGAAGGAAAAACAAAGGCCAGAAACCGGCTTTCAGCAGCCGAGGCCTCAGAGCTAAAGCTGGCCCAGAATAAAAAAAGAAAAAAGAAAAAAAGTAGCGGTTGTGAGCTTCAGTCACCTGAAAACGGCCCTCAGGCCCTCAGCCAGACTGGCCAGGCACCCCAGTGGGAACCCCCACCCTGATCCAGGACACCCTTCAGGGCAAACCAGCCGGCCCCCACCCGTGCACCAG
>NW_005871312.1:292598-304449 GCF_000147115.1 Myotis lucifugus | reverse complement strand
CCCAACCCCCTGATCCGCCCTGCTCTGTGAGTGACAGGGGGCAGCATCCCAATCCCCTGATGGGCCCTGCTCTGTGAGTGACAAGGGGGCAGCGCCCCAACCCCCTGATTGGCCCTGCTCTGTGAGTGACAGGGGGCAGCGCCCCAACCCCCTGATTGGCCCTGCTCTGTGTGTGACAGGGGGTGGCACCGCAACCTCCCCATTGACCCTGCCTTGAGTGTGACAGGGGGCGGCACCCCAACTCCTCAATGTGCCCTGCTCTGAGCCTGACCAGGGGCTGCACCTAGGGATTGGGCGTGCCCTCTGCCACCCGGGAACAGGCCTAAGCCAGCAGGTCGTTATCTCCCAAGGGGTCCCAGACTGCGAGAGGGCACTGGCCGGGCTGGGGGACCCCCTTTCCCCCCGAGTGCACAAATTTTTGTGCACCGGGCCTCTAGTATATATATAAAAGGCTAAGTGACCAACCCTACATCCGTCTGACTGGCTGGTACATATGACGCACATTGGCCATTTAAAAATAAACGTTGACTCATGTATGTGTGATACATATAAAGCTCTCACTGGCTCCAATCTAGACAGAGTAGGAATATTCCTACTTAGCCCATTTTCAGACATGGTCAGTTATATGTTGCTTTCTCTCTAGTTAGAAGAGCATGTGACATTAAATTTAAAGTTGTAAATACCTTATCCCAAGGGAAATTAGTCAAGCACTCTGAAAGTGTTTTTACTTTTAATGTGGTATACAGGGAGATATTAGAATAAGTTTAATCAATTTATTAGTCATTGTTTTTATCAAGTTTTTATTGTTTAAAGTATCATAAATAGTAATACATATGTCTCCTTTTTCTTTTTTCCATTTGACCTTCAATATCAATGTTGTTTTATATCATGTTTTTGTTGTTTTTATATCATGTCTTTGCTGTTGCTATATCATGTTGTTATTGTTTATTTATTAATCAATTTATATATTATTTTAATATTACTAATTTTCTTTCATCTCTGACACCTCTATTATAGAGAAAGGGCGAATAGCAATATTAAAATATTTCTTTTAATTAATTTCCTTTCAATGTGCATGAATCCGTGCACCAGGCCACTAATTTATATATAATCATCTAAAAATTTTGTCATTTTAATTAGTAAACTAATAATTTTATATGAAATAAAAACACTTGTTTTCATAAGAAATTATATTAATTAATGTACTAGGAAAATCATACAGAGTAAATAATCCTTAAATAGTTCCATTTACAATTTTAACAATGGACAGGTTCAAAAATATATGAAGAATTTTAATATATATTGTTAGTACTATAGGTATTTGATTGAGCAATTTCATATTGAAATAAGACAAATACTCAATTTTTAAAAATATCATGGGGTGATTTATTAACTCTAATTAATTTATATACAGAAACTTTATACAATTTTTCAGATGTGCTTTAAATTTAGTTAAATTATCTGATATATTTCAGCTTAAAACTGAAATTTCAGTTAAACTACACCTATTCAACTCGAATACAAATATTCTCCTTCATAAAACTACTGTTCCAAGTTCTCTTCAAAATCACAATCATTTTAATACTAATCATATCATTCTTAATTTTAAAATAAAATTACAAATAAGAATGAATTTGAATTGCTTTATTTTATCCATTTTAATTATAGATTATTACAAGGTTAAAAGATAGGTAATTCATAAGGGAATAATCTAAATTTAGTATCCTAAGAGAATTTGATTATCGAGAAAACAATATGTGACCATAAAGTCTTAGGTGGGCCAAGAATGTGGGTTAATCAGAGTTTTGACAATAATTATCAGAACTTGATCTAGTATATCACCAGTATTCTCTATTCTGATTTAAATAACTGAGTAATTTTTATAGTTATTACTACAGAAGCCATTACTTCATAGACTATCAAATGAGTTCGTTTCACTATTTGGTTCTTTTAAGTTCAGGTTCTAATTGTACACTGTTCTTTCCTCTGATTTAAATCAAAGGAAATCTATCCATCTAACTATTTTTTAACTTATTACAATCTCTATATTTTTATTGATTTAAAATATTTAATATTTTCTCAGTGGTTTTCTTTCTCAACTTTAGTTTGGTATAATTTACATAAAATAAAATGCGTCAGTTAAAATGCAGACAATACAGTGGTGAAGGCCTGGGAGAGGGGGTCAATGGGAAAAAAACAAAGGGGTCATCTATAATACTTTTAACAATAAAGATAAAATTTTTGAAATAAAAAAATAAAATGTATAATATGATGAGCTTAAAAATGTATATACGTGTAGAACCACAACCATTACACAAATATATAAAACATTTGCATCATGCCACTCTGCTAGAACCAGGCAACAACTGATATGCTTTCTGTTATCAATCATTCTTTAATTTTGTTTATATTTTAATATAAATCATGTCATATAATATGTGCTCTTTTGAAACTGCTTTTTCTGCTAGCATAACATTCTTGTGGCATGTGCCATTACTCTATTTTTCTTAATCACTATATAGTGTTCCATTATATAGATATAACATAAATGTAATCATCTATTTACCTGCTCATGGTTTTTACAGTTTCAGGCTATTATACATAAAGTTGCTATGAGCATTCATGTACAAGTCCTCATGTAGATATATATTTTCCTTTCTTTTCAGTAAATTCATAGGAATAAATTGTTGGGTTACATAGTACTTGCTATTTTGTTGCATAGTAAATCTCTCTCATACATTATGACTGAATGGTTACAATTTGTAATTTGGACTAATGGTTTAGCTTCTTAGATGCAGAGCCCAACATCTGTTAACATTGCTGTGCTGCAGTATATGCACTGACATTTAAGTGAATGATTCCAAAAGTGACTTTTGCTGGCTGGTTGCTTTTGCAAACGAAAACATAAAACCTTCATAAAGAAATAGTAAAGCCTCCTATAAAATGTAGAGGTTCATGAAGAAATATTTTACTTATTCCTATATTTTTCTGTAGCTATGGGAGCAAACCATAAAATATCTCAAGAATTTTCATGGTATACAAGTGAAACATATATAGCAAACATGGTTTGATTAAAAAGTCATTAAATCATTATCTAACTAAATTTAAACCTCTGTCATGAAGTAAATTAGCATAAAGTCTGAATTACAGTGTATCTGAAAAACAAAGCTTACAGGTGTTTCCCTAAAGACAAAAATGACAGGAAAGTCAGTGGCCTGAATACTGCATCCGTGAAGATCAAAGACTTAAAAAGTAGAAAGGGCTCCTGTCCTGAAAAACAGGACAGGGATTGACAAAATCATTCTTCCCCTCAAACACACATTGGGAAGATAAGGAGCTCTCTAGAAAGGATTGGGCTTATTTATTTGGTTTTATATAAAGGGTTCTGAGAATAGAATTTCCAAGAAACACTTAATTCAAATACCTAAAATGCAGTGGCCTACCAGTCACTGAGGTAGTTATTCTTAATTGATTATAATTATTTTGAGATGTGTAGGCAGGACATTTGTATATGAATGGGATCAAATACACTATTAATTGAAATGCCTTTTTTAAAAAATTTATTGTTTAAAGTATTGCAGATGTCCCCCTTCCCACCCCCCATTGACCTCCCCTCCTCTCCATTCCCACCTCCTCCCCAGACCTTCACCCCACTGTTGCCTGTGTTCATGGGATATATATATATATATATATATATATATATATATATATATCCCCATATATGTTCTTTGGTTGATCTCTTCCCTCCACCCCTCCTTCTTTCTGAGACTCATCAATCTGTTCCATGCTTCCATGATTCTGGATCTACTGTGTTTGTCAGCTTATTTTGTTTATTAGATTCAATCCATAAGCGAGATCATGTGATACTTGTCTTTCTCTGACTGGCTTATTTCACTTAGCATAATACTCTCTAGGTCCCTCCATGCTGTCTCACAGGGTAAGAGACCCTTCCTTTTTATAGCTGCATAGTATTCCATTGTGTAAATGTACCACAGCTTTTTTATCCACTCATCTACTGATGGACACTTGGGCTGTTTTCAAATCTTAGCTATTGTAAATAATGCTGCTATGAACATAGGGGTGTATATGCTCTTTCTGATTGGTGTTTCAGGTTTCTAATGATATATTCGTAGAAGCAGGATCACTGGGTCAAATGGCAGTTCCATTTTTAATTTTTTGAGGAAAGTCCACACTGTTTTCCATAGAGGCTGCACCAGTCTGCATTCCCACCAGCAAAGTACTAGGGTTCCCGTTTCTCCACATCCTTGCCAGCATTTGTTGTTTGTTTACTTATTGATGGTAGCTATTCTGGCATGTATGAGGTAGTACCTCATTGTTGTTTTAATTTGTATCTCTCTGATGATTAGTGATGTTGGGTATTTTTCCATATGTCTCTTGGCCATTTCTATGTCCTCTTTGGAGAAGTGTCTTTTTAGGTCTTCTGCCTTTTATGATTGGGTTGTTTGTCTTCTTTTGTTGATTTGTATGAATACTTTATATATTTTGTATATTGACCCTTTATCAGATTTATCATTGGCAAATATGTTCTCCTATACAGTAGGTTCTCTTTTAATTTTGATGCTGATTTATTTTGCTATGGAGTAGCCCCATTTGTTCATTTTTTTCCTTTGTTTCTCTTGCCCTAGGGCAGGCATTGCTACATGAGATATCTGATATTTTACTGCCTATGGTTTCTTCAAGGATTTTTATGGTTTCACAACTTACACTTAAATATTTTATTCATTTTGAGTTTATTGTTGTGTATGGTATAAGTTGGTGGTCTAGTTTTTTTTTTCTTGCATGTCTGTCAAATTTCTCCAACACCATTTGTTGAACAGACTGTCTTGACATCATTATATGCCCTTGCCTCCTTTGTCAAATATGAATTGAATATGATAGCTTGGGTCAATTTCTGGGTTTCTGTTCTGCTCCCTTGATCTATATGCCTGTTCTTGTACCAGTACGAGGCTGTTTTGATTACAATGGCTTTGTAGTATAGCTTGAAATCTGGTATTGTGATTCCTCCAACTTTGTTCTTCTTTCTCAAGACTGCTAGGGCCATTCAGGGTCTTTTTCTGGTTCCATATAAAGTTTTGGAGAGTTCTAGATGTGTGAAGTGTGCTGTTGGTATTTGAATAGGAATTGCATTGAATCTATAAATTGCTTTGGGTATTATGGACATTTTAATGATGTTACTTCTTCCAATTTTTTAACATGGTATATTCTTCCACTCACTTATATATTTTTCTCTTTTTTTCAACATTCTATAGTTTTCCAAGTACAGATCTTTTACCTCCTTGATTAAGTTTATTCTTAAGTATGTTAATTTTTTGTTGCAATAGTAAATGGGATTTTTCTTTTTAGTTTCTCTTTCTGAGACTTCATTATTGGTGTATGAAATTCCAACAATTTCTGGGAGTCAATTTTGTATCCTGCTACATTGCCAAAATCCTTTATTAAAATTAGTAGTTTTTTGGTGGAGTCTTTAGGATTTTCTATGTACAATATCATGTCATTTGTGAAATGCAATTTGTCTTGAGCCCTCAAGCTCTGATGAAAATATCGCCATATATTACTAACAAATAGACCCAGGATTTCGAGTTTAATTGAGTAAATAATAAAGAATTAGACAGTCTTTTCCCGAGATGGTGTGTACGTGTGTGTGCGCACGCATGCGCGCATGGACACACGCTCACATGTGTGAAAGGTCAGTGAACCAAATATAGCATGAAACATAGCTATTAGTGCTTTTACCAAATATTTTCAGATCTCCTCAGGCACTTTTTCAATTGAACTTCTCTGACCCTTGAAGTTATATGCAACCTGACTTCTTGGTATAATAAAACATGAGCATAAATGATGCATGTTATTTCCAGGCAAACATTAGAATGGGAAGTTCATGATTTGCCCCATTGAAAATGGAGTTTGTAGATGGCTGTTATCTCCCATTGAAACCCTGAGAAAAAGAAAATCACCACAGGTCTGCCTGCTACCAGCAAATTTAATAGAAAATTATAGAACTATTATAGAATTATGGAATCCAGAAGCCCTCTGTGGCAGCATTTAAAGATACCTTCCTCGTTTGGAGGGCAGCTTGTGCTAACAGTTTGGTATAACTTCTGATTATAATACCAGAAAACTTCACAATCCTGGCAAACCTTTTGGGGGGAAATGTTAGTACTATATTAGAAAAGGAGTAAAAGCCTAAAACACAGAATGCAGACATTTTGGTGACTCTCCTAAGGACGTTGGATACCCACATCACCTGAACCATCTAGGTTATTCCCTCTTGCTGTAGGTGATCAAATTATATTTTCTTAAAAAGGACTCACCCGAGGCAGATGCCTTTTAAAGTTGGTTGTCTTCTTCCAAATATTTCCCCAACTTCTTTTGTTCTTTGACTCACACAATTCAAAAAGTAAACTAGCAGCATCAGATTCGCCTGAAAATCTATTGAAAATGCCAATTACTGGGGCACATCCTAAACCTAGTAATGGGGAAGGGCCATCGTTCTATATCTTTATAGGTTTTTCAGGTCTTTCTGATGCACAACACAGTTTGAGAACCTCTGTTTTAAACTAATAAATGGACTAGTATTTCCCTGCTTTGGAGGGGAAGGCATTGTACCTTGAAGAATGTTGGGGACCCAGGTAATATGCCCTAGCAGAAAATGAGAGAAGCGCCTGGAAAGGAGTCTTTATGGAGTTGAATTTTAATTAGCATAAAGAATATAAAGCTGGATAATAGTTTTTAATATGGGGACTCTCATGATTTAGAAAGCCTGAAATAAATTGTAATATTCTTCTGGAATAAATCTTATAAATTAAAAAGTATGGCTTATAGTAAACAAGGTGAACATTTTGGGTCTACCTTGAAAAAAGACTGAGGTAAAGTTTAAATATTAATACAGTAAAATGATTTTTAGATAAAACTAGATCATTGATTACCTGACTCTATTCCACAGGAAGAACCTGCCAAGGAAAACCAGAGCTGGACATTAATTAAAGCATCAAATTCAGGTTTTATGCCTTAGTTATTATAATAGAGGAAAGATATTTTATATAGAAATGATCTGAATTTCAAACATAGGTAATATAGTTGAGGATTTATAATCAAGGAAGAGGGTGCATCAATAGATGGAAAATTACTAAGAGGAGACAGCAAAGGTAAGAGTAATTTTGCTAAACCAAAATAGTAGGATTTTTGCTGAAGACAGGCAAAGGTGATCAGCTATCAAGCGTGAGGAAATAGTTAGCAGGAGACTTTGCTAAGATTGGGCTGGCAGGAGTCTTTGCTAAATTCAGGCACCAAGATTGATGTCCAGTGGAGAAGAGGGCTCAGAGCAATCTGACTAAAGTTAGGTCAGGGAGTTTGTCAGTCCATAGCATCTTTGCCCCCACTCACCTGCTCCACCATCCTGCCGTGGCCAACTCCCGCCATGTTCCGCACATACCCTCTGGTGGTCAGCGCACATCATAGCGACCAGTTATTCAGTTGTTCTGTTGTTCTGGTTGTTCTGCCATTCAGTCTATTTGCATATTAGCCTTTTTATTATATAGGATTATTATTATTTTCAATTACAATTAAACATTCGATATTATCATAGTTTCAGATGTACAGGATAGTGGTTAGACATCTATATAACTTATGAAGTGATCCCTCCAATAAGTCTAGTACCCACCTAGCACTATACATACTTATTAGAATATTATTGAATATTTTCCCTATGTTGTCCTCTACATCCCCATGAGTGCTGTGTAACTACCAACTTGTACTTCTTAATCTCTTCCCCCTTTTTTTTACCCATTCCCCCAAATCCCACCCATATGCCAACCATTAGTCCATTCTCTATGAATCTGTTTCTATTTTGTTTCCTTGTTTATTATATCCCATATATAATCGTATTGTACTTGTCTTTCTCTGTCTGACATATTTCACTTAGTATATACCCTCTAGGTCCATCCATGTTGTCAAAAATAGTAATATTTCATTATTTTTATGACTGAGAAATTTTCCATTGTATATATGTACCACATCTTCTTTAGCCAGTCGCCTATTCATGGACACTTAGATTGTTTTCATATCTTGGCTATTGTTATTAATGCTGCAATAAACAGGGATGCATGTAATTTTTTTGAGTTATTGTTTTGGATTTCTTTGGATAAATATCCAGATGTAGAATTGTTGGATCATATGGTTACTGTTCTCCACAGCAGCTGCACCAACTTGCAATCCCACCATCTTTGTCAATACTTGTTGTTTGTTGATTTATTGATGATAGCCATCCTGACAGGTGTTAAACACATATCTTATGTGTTTTTAATTTACATTTCTCTCTCTTGGTAGTTCTTAACCACTGACTTTTACTGTGATATTATTAATTCACAAAATATGACCTCTTTAATCTTCATTGGACATGAACATCAGAAGCAGTTACCATGTGCTTGAATAGTCAGTAGTACACACAGTTTTTCAAGGTCTGTATTATCTCCTGCTTTCTGTCATAAAGTAGTGTGAATAAATTTTATTGTCTGAAATTCTGAAGAACTCACCCTAGGTCATTGTGTTGAGCAGACTAAAAAAACAGAGAGTTTTGTGTATCCTCCAGCTGGATACCATGATTAGACATATGGACATTGGAGAGTGAGAAAAACAAATATTCAGGTGTTCATTACATGGGTGCAATTTATGAGTCAGTTGGAATGTCTTATATGAAATATCCTCTGTAACATAAAGAAAAAGGTACTGCATTTGACCTATTACTACTGAAAGAGGTAGAGCGCTTGGTAAGCCTTCTTCAGCTTGCTCAGGCCTGTGCAGACCAACCAGGAATTACCAGAGTTAATGTTCCCAGAAGCAGCTCTCAACAAATGACAGACATTAATTTGGTTGATAAACATCCTAGTTTCCTTGTCTTGGAGAATAACTCAAAGTGTAGTCGGCTCTATTTCCCCATATTTGTGAAGTTGAGCTTTATTTTCTTATACTGGCCATTTGCTTGATTGTGTATTCTTTTGGGACTTTCCTCTCCTCCCCATCACACTTCCTCAGCCTCCATCAGTGTTGCCTGGGTTTACATCCAAAATAAATTGCTTATACTCTGATCTTTGTCCCAGTCTCCCAGTGTCTGGTTCTGTGAAATCCTATTTACACATCTTTAAGTAGTGGATTTTGCCCCTGTTTATAGGAAAGGTAGCTATCTAGTGACACTAGAATTTTTAGCCTTTGTCTTTAGTAAAATTTATAAGGCAACATTAATAAATTTTCAGTAATTAATCGCTGATCTCCATTCTCCACCCCCACCCAAATGCTACAAACAATTGAGATCTCCTTGCCTCCTTTCATATTGTATCTCTCTTAGTTTCTATATTATTCCCTTTTGTACTTACACCCATCCTCTGCATGATGATAAACTTTCAAAAGACAAGTATGATTTTATATCTGTCTTTATATTTCTGTACTTCTTAGCACAAGGTCTTGCACATTCTGAAATTCTGTAGGTTGGTTAAATTAAAATAATTTACCTTGGTTATGTTAAAACAAATTATATTGATTTTAATATTAGTGTCCCAACAATGCTAACATAATATATTTAATATACTTTCCCCCAAAATATATCTCTTAATTTTATGAACATGGGGGTGGAAGTCAAGCAATGACCCTATTCTTTTCTCCATCTTCAATGCCTAGAAAAATGATCTTGCTTTAGACAAAAGCAGGGAAATTGGAGGACATAGTTATTATGAAAAATGATAACTATGATGAAATATTGGAAATTGGGAGTGTGAAACAGACTTGAATCATGGATATGACCATATCTAGAATGCTGGGAGTGTTTTGGAGACATAGTTTCAGCATAGCAGTTTGGAGACAGAATACTGTAGTCAAATAGAATAAGAGTCTTGAACTAAAATTATCTGATTCTGTTATTTACTTGCTGGAAGTCATAATCACGCTACCATTCCTAAGATCAATTTATTTATTTGCTTTGATGATAATAACAATGATATCCCTCTCCCTTTCTCTCTGAAATAAATTAAAATATTTTTTAAAAATGCCGATGATATCAATCATCCTTAACTAGCTTAATTACAGCTATAGGTTAGGTAATCCACATTACCAAACCTTCAAGATGTTCCTTCAGTCTAAAATTCCAATCAGCAAATGCATGTTTGTACAAGATATTGTTTTAGCTTGTTTGTTTTGTTGTTGTTGTTAATACTCACCAGAGGATTTCTCCATTGATTTTTAGAAAGAGCATAAGAGAGGGGGAGAGACAGAGAGAAATATCAATGTGAGAAAAACACAATCAATTGGTTGCCTCCCACACGCACCCTGACCAGAGCTAGGATCTAACCTGCAATCTAGGTACATGCCTTTGACCAGAATCTAACCCAGGACCTTTCAGTTTTCAGGCCAATGCTCTACCCACTGAGCCAAACCAGCGAGGGCTAAAAGATACTGTTTTTGAGAGGTGATAAGCAAATTAATATATGTGTTTAATCAAAGTGTGATGCATTAATAATAAAAAAATCAAGAAAATAATCACTGCAAGGTAAATATATAAAATGATGATATACTTAATACATACCAAGAAAAAATCATTTACAAAATGAAATGGAATAAATACATAATTTATAAAAACAATTAACATTTTAAATTTAAAAAAAAATTAAACTTCCTAAATATCCTATATCATAAAGAGGTGATATGCAAATTAACCCTAATGCCCTTACAAGATAGTTGCCTATGACCAGGAGGCAGGGGTTTTAGTGAGGGACAATCAAATAACTAAACAAGCAGGCTGTGTGGGATGACCAGGCTGGCAGGAGGGTTAGTGAGGGATGACCAAACAACTGAACAAGCAGGCTGTGTGGGGTGACCAGGCTGGCAGGGGGGGCAGTTGGGGGCGACCAGGCCATCAGGGGAGCAATTGGGAGTACCCAGGCCAGCAGGGGGGGCAGTGGGGGGCGACCAGGATGGCAGGGGGGGCAGTAAGGGGTGACCAGGCCAGCGAGGGGGGGGGCAGTTAGGGGCAATCAGGCAGGAAGGCAGGTGAGCAATTAGGATCCAGTGGTCCAGGATTGTGAGAGGGATTGGCAGTTGGACATCCCCCAAGGGGTCCCGTATTGGAGAGGTTGCAGGCTGGGATGAGGGGAACCCATCCCATGCACGAATTTCATGCACCAGGCCTCTAGTAAAGTTAATAAGAAGTAACTAAAACACTAACAGAACAATCAATACATTTTGGCTGAAATATGAGTTATGTATGGAAGTAGTATTTGTAATAGAAGTTGATTACATAGTAAAGAAGCCATTTTTCCAAAGTATTCTAAAAAGACAATACAGTTATATATATATATATATATATATATATATATATATATATATATGAAGTCAGAATTTAAAAAAAAATTGTCATAAGTCTGCAAAATATCCTAATTATGTTTTTTTTTAAATAGAGAGAAGTATATGAGGTTGGCTTTCAAGCATATTGAAACATTTTATAAAGTATAAAAATGTAAAGTGTGGGCTTATAAGATAAAGAAACTGAAGAATAACAAGTGAGCATTACCATATGCATGCATTATATACTGGAATTAAATATGTGATAAAGGCAGCATTTTGTGAAAGGTCCTGTGTTCTTCCTTTTTAAATATTTTATTAAGGTGTTATCCTATATAATAAAGGGCTAATATGCTAATTAAACTGAACAGCAGAATGACCATTTGGAAGACCTTCAAGGTGAAGCCAGGGCTGTGAGGGCCAGCCGAGACTGCGAGGGGCTGTGAGGGCTGGCCGAGGCTGTGAGTGGCGTGCAAAGGCCAAACCCCTTGCATGAATTTTGTCA
>NW_005871312.1:208158-292322 GCF_000147115.1 Myotis lucifugus | reverse complement strand
CATGGGTTGTCCTCTGTGTGTGGGGCAACCAGCAAGGTGGGGTCCTTGGCCTGGCGCCACCTGCGTCCCCTGCCACCCAACTCTGATTCCCCATTCATCATCAAGCGATCGGAGCCTGACAGCCGGGGAAAGGGATCGATAGGTGGTCAGTGCACCTCATAGTGACTGGTCCAGTAGTTGTTCTGGTCGTTCCACTGTTAGGGTCAATTTGCATATTATCCTATTATTATATAGAATCGAGGCCTGGTGCATGTGTGGGGGCTGGCGGGCCTGCCCTGATGGGGGCCCCGGATGGGTTGGGGGTCCCCTCTAGGGGGCAGGGCCAGCCTGGGGGAGGGGCTGCCAGGGGTTTGCAGGCCGGCAACACCCTGATCAGGGTGGGGGTCCCCTCTGGAGGGTGGGGCCAGCCTGTGAGAGGGGCCGGTAGTTCTGGTCTCTGGTCATTCTGGTTGTTCCGCTCTTTTGGTCGCTGGGCTTGCATTATATAGGATAATACTATTTTACCTGTTTACACTAAATTTTCATGGCTTATTTACTTTATACCTGGAAGTTTATACCTCTTATGCCTCTTCACCTTTTCACTTATCCCCACAAACCCTCCTCAGTGGCAACCATCAGTTTGTTCTCTGTTTCTGTTTGTCTGTATTTGTTTTATTTTAGCCTTTTAGATTCCACAATAGATGAAATCTGAAATCATATGATATTGGTCTTTCTGTGTCTGACATGCTTTTTGACTTATTTTTGTTTTCTTTGGTAAATACCCAGAAGTGACATTGCTCAATTGTGTGGTAGTTCTATTTTTAATTTTTTTGAGGAATCTCCATACTGTTTTCTATAGTGGTTGCACCAATTTAAAATTCCACCAACAGTTAGGAAGCATTTTTAATGAATAGCTAATGAATTGACTAGTCAATACATAGTGATAAAATAATTTAGTTAAAACAAAAATAAAATTAAACAAAAATTCTAAAGTTATACATTAAAGATTTTCAGTTTGATTAAAATATAAAAAATGTAATAGCAGTCTTTGAAAAGTAAAAAATAATAATTAGACACTATTTCAGTTGAAAATACCTTCCTAAGCTTATGAAAAATTCAAGGTACTTTTAAAAATTGATATATTTGAATACATATCGAATAAATGTATTCTTAAGAAACCTGAAACACCAATCAACAAGAATATACACACCCCTATGTTCATAGAAGCACAATTTACAATAGCTAAGAACTTAAAACAGTCCAGGTGCCCATCAGTAGATGAGTGGATAAAAAAGCTGTGGTACAGACCTAGCTAGTTTGGCTCAGTAGATAGAGCATCAGCCTGTGGGCTAAAGGGTCTCAGATTTAGTTCTGTTCAAGGGCACATGCCTGGGTTGTGGGCTCAATCCCCAGTAGGAGGTGTGCAGAAGGCAGCCAATCAATGAATCTCTCTCATCATTGATGTTTCTCTCTCTTTCTCCCTCTCACTTCCTATCTGAAATCAATTTTTTAAAAAAGGTGTGGTAGCCCTGACCAGTTTGGCTCAGTGGATAGAGTGTCGGCCTGTGGACTGAAGAGTCCCAGGTTCGATTCTGGTCAAGGGCATGTACCTTGGTTGTGGGCATATCCCCAGTGGGAGGTGTGCAGGAGGCAGTTGATTGATGCTTCTCTCTCATCGATGTTTCTAACTCTCTATCCCTCTCTCCCTTCCTCTCTGTAAAAAATCAATAAAATATATTTTTTTAAAAAGCTGTGGAATACTATGCAGCCATAAAATAGAAGTATCTCTTATCCTTTGAGACAGCATGGAAGGACCTGGAGAGTATTATGCTAAGCGAATTAAGCCAGTCAGAGAAAAACAGTATCACATGATCTCATTCATATGTATAATCTAATGACAAATAGATCCAGAGACAGAAGCATGGAAGAGACTGATGAATCTCAGAGGGAAAAAAAGGGGATGGGGTTGGGGGTTTGGAAGAGATTAACCAAAGAACTTATCTTCCTATATAATAAAGAGGTAATATGCAAATTGACCAACACTCCAACACACAAGATGGCTACCCCCCATGTGGTCAAAGATGGCCACCCCCATGTAGACACAAGACGGCTGGCTGGGGAGGGCAGCTGTGGGTGATCAGGCCAGCAGTGTAGGGCAGTTGGGGGGAACCAGCCCTGCAGGGTAGGGCAGTTGGGGGGAACTAGGACTTCAGGGGAGGGCAGTTAGGGGTGACCAGGCCAGCAGGGGAGGGCAGTTAAGGGCATTCAGGTTGGCAGGGGAGGGCAGTTAGGGGCAATTGGGCCGGCAGGGGAGGGCAGTTAGGCATCAATCAGGCTCCCAGGGGAGTGGTTAGAGGGTGATGAGGCTGGCAGGCAGAAGCAGTTAGGGGCAATCAGGCAGGCAGGCAAGCAATGGTTGGAAGCCAGCAGTCCTGGATTGTGAGAGGGATGTCCGACTGCCCGTTTAGGCTCAATCTCACCAGGATCGGGCCTAAACGGGCAGTCGGACATCCCCCAAGGGTCCCAGATTGGAGAGGGTGCAGGCTGGGCTGAGGGACACACACACACACACACACACACGTGCACGAATTTCGTGCACCAGGACTCTAGTATATAATAAAAGGGTATTATGCAAATCAACCTAACAGTGGAATGACTGGTTGCTATGACATGCACTGACCACCAGGGGGCAGACACTCAGCGCCGCTCAGCCAGAAGCTGGGCTCACAGCTGGCCAAGCACAGCAAGCGGCAGTGGCAGAAGCCTCTCCCGCCTCCGCAGTAGTAGTAAGGAGCAGGGATCCCAGCAGTAAGGTGCAGCGAGCAGGCGGGTGGTAATAAGTGAGGGCTCCTGGACTGAGAGAGGGCACAGGCAGGTCTGAGGGACCCCCGAGTGCATGAATCTTGTGCACCAGGCCTCTAGTATGGATATATATGCATAACCCATGGACACAGAAAATAGTGTGCTGAGTGCTTGAAGGGTTGGTTGCAGGATGAAGGGTGTCAATGGGACAAAAAGGGGGACTTTCCTGATACTTTCAACAATAAAGAAAAAACATTTTAAAAAAGAAAACACATCTTATGCCTAAGTATGCAACTATTGATGATTGACAAATTTGATAAGTAAAAAACAAGGAATGGATTTGTATCCTACAAGTCAACAAATAAAATTAAAATCTCAATACACAAGTGGAAAATACATGACCTAAAAAGAAAAATAAATTTAACTACTAATGATATAAAGTATCAGAATAGTGTAGGAGTCAAGGATAAGAAATTTACAGCAAAGTAGATATCAAATTTTTGCACAACTTTGGGAAAATTACCGTTCTGATAATATCTTGGGTTATAAGAACAGGTTTATATTCACAATAATGTTCATTTAGCATTTTTTTGTTATACAGGAAAACTGTCCATACCTTGAATTCCAATAACTTAAGCATTATTAAATAAAATATATTTCAGTATTACAGTTTTCTATGGAATACAATGCACACCGACAATGTGTGAAGGCATAAGTGATAGTGAGAAAGTGCAAGATGTAATGATAAAGGGGGAGAGAGAGAGAGAGATCTTTTAAACATTGGTATTAATTTATCTTAACTTAATTATAGATTAAATCATAAGTGCACAATATAGACTGTGATCCAATTACATAAACAAAGCAACATATTTGCTCAGTGTGTTTATGTGCATGTTTGTAAAATGCTCAGATGAAAGGTTATGCACAAGTTGTAACTGTTACCAATTGGGGTTACTGGCTGGGACCTCGGTTCTTCTCATAGATGCAGAAACGATTTTTAGGTCAACAAAAATGAAAATAAAGCAAAGTGGGATTTATTGAAGATACACTCCAAATGAGGAGCAGGCCATTCAAAAAAGACAATGGCCCAGATCTCCTGGGTTATATGATTTAAATTAAGGGTTTTCTGGGTGGAACTTTCATTTGCATTCAGGAATGATTGAAAGAAAAAGTTACATAGCTGTATTTCTTCTGTGCATGCCCTTACCCATAATGCATACCGAAAAACACATGTAGGGGGTGGGAGGTCAAAACTGCAATGCATATTTCATCATAATTAGTCCAGGATCCTAGTAAGGTCATTTGCGCAAAAAATGGGCTGGTTCTGAACCTGCCGCTAGAGGTCTGCTGGTTGCTGGGCTGCCCATAGAGAGGCAATGTTGGTCTGACCCCTGTTTAGGACCCCAGGGCAGGCCCCACCCCAGCAGTACTGGTCTAACTTCCTATCAAACAGTAACCACTGCCTGTGGGGAGTTAGAAATAAGAAGTGGGCAAAGAAAGAAAGTAGAAGGCAAGCAAGAAAGCCTATTGTGAGATGATCTAATGTATTTACCTTTCTTTCTCCTTGGAATAGACAAGTTAGTCTTGAGATTACGACTGCTACTGTACCATATCTTGATTCCTCCGGATTCCTGCCAAGTTCCCAGGGGTTCAAACTGGGTGAGCTAACACAATGAAGAGTAATATAAAACCAAACTCACATGGATCAGAGATCTTACTCAATATCAAGTTTTGTTTATAATTTTAAAAGACAAGCAATTAAGACACAAGGAAAAGGCAGAGAGACTATCTAGGATGGTGAGGGAAACTCCCAAAGATCTGTTTTCAAAGAATTATCTCTGTACCAGAATACCAGCATAGAATAGCTAGGTCATAAAAATTTTCACTTTGTACATTAAATAATAGCATAGCACATGTAGCCCTGAAGCCTTAGTACTGAGAGATAAATGAGCCATAGGACAGTTGTTTTTAACTTCTTTGTCCTCACTGATTATAGGGCATAATCCAAACATGATCCATGTCCTAGGAATAAAATAATAAGAACATCTCTTTTTCTGAGTTTTTGGCAAAGTTTCATAGAAAAGCAGCATTCATGATATACTATAGTAGGGTTCTATGATATACTGTGGTCTAGCATAGTAATTTAAAGAGTTTGAAACTTCAAATCTAATGAATGATTCTATTATTTTAGAATGATACAAATGCACGCATTATCATTGGGCTATGTCAAACATTATTAGTATATTAATATAAGTATGTCAAAATGACAGTTAGAAAGATAACTTCTATCAATTATTATGCCTTTTCTTTTTGTCATCACAAAACTAAGTTCAATGAGAGTGCTTGTGTTTTTTGATGCTAGAAAAGGATTTATATTAATTCAAATGCAATTTCAATCTTTAGGTATTTATAAGAATCACTTTTTAATGTATTTCATGATAAGAATTTATATTTACATCTTCAGTGTGACAGAGATATGATTGTTTGATGCATGAAACAGCAATAATTCACAACTCATATCCTAAAAATAATTCTAATACAAATATGCAAATAACAGAGGATATAATTTAAAAGATAACCCTGTGGAAAATCATAATGTACTTGAACAAAATCAGATGAATATTTTATAATCATATGAAATTCACTGGGATAAATAAAAAGAACAAATAATTAATTCACTACCATAGTTTACATGTTGTTAGCAATGAATGCAATAAATGAAAGCACTCCGTCAACTAGCTATGCATATAAAAGCCTAAGTGATCATTATCTCAGAATGACCGGAATGACTGGTCACTAAGATGTGAACTGACCACCAGGGGGCAGTTGCTGAACGCAGGAGCTGCCCCCTGGTGGTCAGTGTGCTCCCACAGGAGGAGTGCCACTCAGCCAGAAGCCAGGCTCACGACTGGCGAGTGCAGATGACATGAAAAACTAAATAAAAACACATAAAATTCACTGAAAATGCCTGTGCAGAAATGTTATAAGATTACTATGAGTCCAGCCAGTGTGGCTCAATGGTTGAGCATCAACCTATGAACCAGGAGGTCAGGTTTGATTCTTGGTCAGGGCACATACCCAAGTTACAGGCTGGATCCCCAATGGGGGGTGTGAAGGAGGTGGCCAATTGATGATTCTCTCTCATCACTGATGTTTCTATCTCTCTCTCCCCCTCCCTTCCTCTCTGAAATCAATACAAATATATTTTTAAAAAATTACTGTGAATAAGAAGAGGAAAAAGCCTTTCGGAGATAGTGACTGGATTTGAATGACATGAAGCTGGCAACAACAGCCATTCCAATTAGAGGACTTACAAAGTCCCCATGGGGGGAAAAAACAAACAAAAACAAGCATGTTTAACATGTTCAAGGTGCTGAAATAAAACTGGTATGAAAGGTGCAAGGAAAGTTTCCTTACTTTAAAAAAAGTAAACAAACAAAATAGACACAGAGGACAGACTGATGGAGGTCAGATGGGAGGAGGGTTGGGGGGATGGGTGAAATACGTGAAAGGACTAAGAAGTACAGATTGATAGTTACAAAATAGTCATTGGGATATAAAATACAGCATAGGGAATATAGTCAACAACATTGTAATAAAAATGTATGATGCCAAGTGGGTACTGGAAGTATCGGGGAGGGAAGGAGGTATATGATTACCCAACTACTATTCTCTACACTTGAAGCTAATCCTAATATATAAAAACCCAGGGTCCATAACAACCAACCAAAGCCTCGACCGAACAACGGAAGTCAGTCCTGCAGTCAGTGCTGGGTTGCTGTGGTGACTCAGCACTGACTGCCGAGGGGGCTGTGGATCAGGCCCAGAGAAAGAGGCAGGTCTGATCCACAGCCTCCATGGCAGCTGTTGATCAGCCGTTGCCTCTCTCTTTCTCAGCTTCACCAGCAGCTGTGCCTCTGTTTTTCTCTGGGCCTCCATGAAACCGCCTCTCTGAACAGACCTAGAGATAGGCCCAGAGATGCTGACTGGCATAAAAACTGACCAATCAGAACCAAATTGACCGGCAGGGGAGGGTAGTTGGGAGCAAGATCAGGCCTGCAGGGGAGGGCAGTTGGGGGCGAGATTAGGCCAGCAAGGGAGGACAATTAGGTGTGATCAGGCAGGCAAGCAGAAGAGTTAGGGGCAATCGGGTAGGCAGGCAGAGGAAGTTAGGAGTGATCAGGCAGGCAGGCAGGTGAGCAGTTAGGCGCCAGCAGTCCCAGACTGAGAGAGGGATGTTCGACTGCCAATTTAGGCCCGATCCCTGTGAGATCGGGCCTAAACTGGCACTCAGACATACCCCAAGGGGTCCCTGATTGGAGAGGGTACAGGCTCAGCTGAGGGAACCACCCCCTCTATGCACGAATTTCATGCACCAGACCACTAGTCTATATATATAAAAGGTTAATATGTTAAGTGTCCCTCTGACCACCCGACTGGTTGCTATGACACTCACTGACCACCAAGGGGCAGACACTCAATGCAAGAGCTGCCGTGATGCACACTGGCCATTTACAAAGAAACAGAACCATGTACATTACACCGACAAAGCAACACTCGGCTTCCACCAAGTGGGACACAGGCCCCTCCACCATCCCGAACCGAATAGCCAACCAAATCACAGCCAATGCTGCTGAGACCCTATGGCGCAAAATGTGGCCCACAGCCAAGCCCAGCCCAGCTAGGAACAGTCGCTGTGGGCGCCGGGTAATGACGTCAAATAGCAACGCCCAGCTTCCTCTCCCTAGCGACTATCCTCCTTGGAGTTTCTTCAGCCGAGGAACATGACTTGCTTTATAGCCTGGTGAAAATATTTTACACTTTAACCAAATATTTGTGAAGCATTTTCCCATGCCTCATCTCATTTGATGCTCACAGATGTCCTGGAGTAGGTATATAGGAGACTTGATAGAATCCTATCCTTAGCAGGAAAACAGAGATTTAGAAAGTTTAGAAACTTGACCTGACTTAAAAGAAGTAAGAAATGGTGGACCTTGAAAATGACTTCAGGTTTTCTCACTGTACAGAATATAGTCAAACACTGCTACAGTTAAATATTTTACCTTTTATTCTCCCTGTGTGATCTACAATAATAATCTGCTTCATGTTGAGATTTACTGCTGTGTTGCTGACAATTATCTGAAATAGAAGTTTAGCTACATCAGGAAGCAGGTCTAATTAAGCAAGTTTAGTCTATAGATATAAAAGGCTAAGTTGACTTGCACATGTGTAATACATATAAAGCTCTTGCTGGCACCAATTGCACGTGTGTGTTTTGATCTGTCATTGTCGATCGTGAATTTGCTTGACACTTCTATGATAGAGAAAGAGCGAATAGTGATATTAAAATATTTCTTCTAATTAATTTCCTTTCAATGTGCATGAATCCGTGCACCAGGCCACTAGTACAAAATAATACTGAATGCAAACTATAATTGAAAAATAAGATTATAAAACAAAACAAAACAGGAGATGAACCCAGAAAGTTGGCAGGGTCTTAAAAGCTGGGGACAGACTAGTAATTCACTATATTCTTTGAATGGATTGATCATTAACATTTAGTCATGACAAAATATTTTAAAATAAAATTAACTTCAAAATTATAAATTTATTCATTTCTCTGGCTATATTCATATATTTTCACAAATCTCCTCACTCTTCTTTCTCTTCCAAATTTGTCTATATGAATACCTATCTTGCTATATAGGTGTGTAAAGGACTTTTTAGAGTGGAAGGCTTAAGTTGTTTTCTTTTTATTTAAATACTGAATATATGATTTTTGCATACAGTAAAAAAAGATGAAACATAATAAAATTGACATTGAGTTCTTAGATCTCAGGATCAGGAAATACATTTCCTAAATTAATTAATATTATGTTCATTTTCTTTTACTATGTAAAAAATTATCACATATTCAGCAGCTTAAGATGTAATAAGACAAACATTCCTTATCTTACAGTTTTTGTAGGTCAGAATTTGAGGCAAAACTTATCTGAATTTGCTACACAGGGCTGAAAAGAAGGTGTTGGTTGGACTGAACCTAGATTCTTGACTGGAAAACGATACTTTTCCAAGCTCCCCAAAATTGTTGGCAGAATTAATTTCCCTATCATTGTGGGAATAAGAACATTGTTTTCTTGCTGGATTTCAGCTGGAGGGTTTTCTCAGCACCTTGAAGATACCCACATAACTGTGATAAAGGACATCACAACATAACAGCTTGATTCTTCAGAGACAGATGGTATCCCTTGATTCTGTCTTTTAAAATAGAGATTTATATAACAATCATTCTAGTAACAGCTATAACCATTATCTTGTAACACAACCTTATCAGGGAGTATAATGTCTCATTCACCTATGACATTAATACAATTTAATCAAAGAAATGACATCCATTATTGTCACCACTGTCTATTGATTAGAAGAAAATCACAGATCACATGCACATTCAGGATTATAAAAAGTAAAACACCAGCATGCTATCAAGGGACCATCTTCAAAATCTGCATGTCACACTAATTGATACTGTCAACAACTATATGCAATACACTCTAATATTCTCAAGTTACTGGGATTTCAAAATCAGTATTGCTATTCCCCAAGATTCTGTTATCTATATATATAAAAAAGTAATATGCAAATTGACTTAACAGTGGAACAACCGCTCAACCAGTCACAATGAGAGGCATTGACCACCTCTCCATCCCTCCCCCGGGCTAGCAGGCTCCGATTCCCCAAGGGCGAATGGGGAACTGGGGCTCGGTGGTGGCGGAGGGTGGGGCTGGCTTCCAGCAGCTGGGGAAGATGGCCCTGATCACAGGCCAGGCCTAGGCACCATACCTGCACATGAATTTCATGCACTGGGCCTCTAGTATAAACAACGATATACAACATGTTATAGTTATCTTTGAAGATGTTCATTATTAGAGAAGTATCAATAATAATAAAAGCCTAATATGCTAATTAGATCAGACATACTTCCAGACAAAGCCCGGGCTGTGAGGGCCAAGCCCCTTGCACGAATTTTATGCATTGGGCCTCTAGTATTACTGTAAATACTGATTCTCTATTTTAAGTTTTGTCAAATTTTGCTTATAAATTTTGAAATTATATTAGGTGCAGTCAAATTTAGAATTGCTTTATCTTCTATTGAATTTACCTTAAATTACTATAAACACTCTAGTTCTCTCTATTAATATTTCTTGCCTTAACACCCCATTTAACTGATAGTAAGGGAGCTACACAAACATTTTAAGATTAGCATTTTCTTGACAATTATTCCTTTATACTTGATAACCTGAACTCATTTGTTGAACCCATTTGTTAGCTAATGTAGTATTTTAAGGATTCATTAGGATTCTCTATTCATATAATTTTCAACTGTGAATAAAGATACATATCTTTCGTTCTTTCAGATCCCAAGGAAGCCTTTTCTTTCTTTTCTATACTTTCTTGTTCTTACTAGAAATTACAGTCCAATAATAAATAAAAGTGGCAAGAGTAACATTCTTGTCTTGTACCTGATTTTAGGGGACATTTTTCAGTTTACCACCACTAAATACAATGTTCACTGTGGGTTTTTAATAAGTGAACTTTATTAGCTTAAATAATTTTTCTTCTACTCCAAGAGTAATTTTATAGCAAAAGGAGTTTGAATTAGGTCAAAATTTTTTTATTTATCTATTTATATACTCATATTTTTTCCTTAATTCTACTATGATGATATATTATGTTTATTGATTTTTGTATATTGAACTAACTGTGAATTTTTCAGATAAGTGCTACTTGCTCATGGTGTATAATTACTTAAAATGCTACTTGATTTAATTTTCTAGTATATATCTTGTTTAAGATTTTTGTATCACTATTTAAGGATAATTGGTACACAATTTTGTTTTCCTGTGATGTCTTTATCAGACTATGGCATCCGGGTAATGCTGGCCTCATAAAATAAATAGGAAGTATTCCTTATTCTTGTATTTTTTGAAAAAGCTCAGTCTGTTCCATGTTTACATGCCTCTGATTCTATTTTATTCATCAGTTTATTTTGTTCATTAGATTTATTGTTCGTTTATTTTGATGTTTAGATTCAACTATTGATAGATATGTATTGATTGCCATTTTATTGCTCATATTTCTTCTTCTTCTTCTTCTTCTTCTTCTTCTTCTTCTTCTTCTTCTTCTTCTTCTTCTTCTTCTTCTTCTTCTTCTTCTTCTTCTTTTCTTCTCCTTCCTCTTCTTAAAAAATACCCTTCAACATTTCATGTAATACTGGTTTGGTGGTGATGAACTCCTTTAGCTTTTCCTTGTCTGTGAAGCTCTTTATCTGACCTTCAACTCTAAATGATAGCTTTGCTGAGTAGAGTAATCTTGGTTGTAGGTCCTTGATATTCATCACTTTGAATATTTCTTGCCACTCCCTTCTGGACTGCAAAGTTTCTGTTGAGAAATCAGCTGACAGTCATATGGGCACTCCCTTGTAAGTAACTAATTGCTTTTCTGTTGCTGCTTTAAGATTCTCTGTCTTTAACCTTTGGCATTTTAATTATGATGTGTCTTGGTGTGGGCCTCTTTGGGTTCCTTTTGTTTTATACTCTCTGAACTTCCTTCATTTGTAAGTTTATTTCTTTCACCAAGTAAGGGAAGTTTTCTATTATTTCTCAAATATGTTTTCAATATCTTTCTCTCTTTCTCCTCTTTCTGGCACATCCATACTAAGAATGTTGGTATGCTTGAAGTTGTTCCTGAGGCTCCTTAAACTATCTTCATATTTGGGGTTCTTTTTTTCTTTTTGCTCTTCTGATTGGGTGTTTTTGCCTCCTCATATTCCAAATGGCTGATTTGATTCTCAGAATCCTCTACTGTTGAATCCCTGTAAATTATTCTTTAATTCAGTTAGTGTATGCTTAATTTCTTACTGGTCCTTTTCCATGTCTTTTACATTCTCACTAAGATTCTTGTAAGTCTCATTAAGTCCCTAGAAGATCTCTTTGCATCCCTTAAAGCTCTCATTAAGATCCTTGATCAATCTTTAACCATTATTTTGAAGTTTTCATACAGTAGTTTGCTTGCTTCTATTTCTTTCATTTGTGGCATGTTTTGTTTTGTTTTGTTTTTTGTCTCCAGATTTTGGCTGCTTCCCTGTGTTTGTTTCTATGTATTAGGTAGATCTGCTATATCTCCTGGACTTGGTAGAGTAGTGTTGTGTAGTAGGTGTCCTGTAAGACCCAATGACTCAGCCTCCCCAGCCACCTAAGTTGGGCTTTTTAGGTGCACCAGTGTGGAGGCTGTGTGCACAGTCTTGTTTTAGTTGAGCCTTGATTGCTGTTGGCATCACTAGGAGGAATTTACCTCTATTCCAATAGGCTGTGAAGACCAGCTGTGACTACAGTGGAAGAGCCGCTATGCAGGAGATACACCTTTGGAGCAGAACTTGCCTCAGTGGAGCTTTGGTGCTCACTGAGTCTACCCCTCATGTGTGTCCTTTGTGGATGTGTAGAGTTTCAATTTGGTATGCTCTGAAGCTGTCCACTGGGTACACTGGCCTTATGGGGGTACAAAGTCAGCCACTCTCACGCTGCCCAACAGGAGCTACAGAGAGATCTGCAGATGATAGCTACTAATATTAGGCTAGGAAGTGCCCAGGTGAGGCCTAGCTATGAAGCAAGGCTGGCTAGTGCTAGCGCTGAGTCTTGAGCCTCTTGTTGATATGTTTGGGACACACTGATGCCAGCTGCTGCTTGTTTGAGAAATTTTAGAAAAGTCTGAAGCCTGAGCCTAGATAGGCTATTCACATGGAAAAGCTGGATGGAGCTGCAAATTGGATGGGGCTGGATCTCAGGGAATCACCAGGGCTGAGATAATAGTGTGGGTCATGCTAATGGAAACTTAGATATGGCTGCCCACAGCTCTGTGAAGGGTGAGGTTCCAGCACAGGAACAATGACCTCTGAGACACCCTGTCTGGGAGAAAGTTGCCCCAAAGTTCCTGCCCCAATGCCAGACATAGAGTTCCTCCCTATATGCTCCTGATTTCCCCAAAACCATTTCACATGCTGAAGCTCAGATGAAGTGAAACCTTGTAAGTTCATGTGCTGACCCTTTAAGAGGAACTGCTGGGTCTCCAATCGACTCTGTGTCACTCAGCCACGATCCTCACTTGTTTTTCTAGCTGGAAGTTACAGGGACCTCTCTTCTCAGCACTGGAACCCTGGGTTGGGGGTCTGCTGTGGGGCTAGTGCCCCTTGCTCCTCACAGGAGGCATCTCTAGCAGATATATCCCTCCCAATTGAAGAAAATGCCACACATGGGTGTAGGACCAGTGCATTCTTTGCCTTCACCCCTCCTACCAGTGTTGATGTACTTTCTTTTATATTTCTCTGGTTGTAGGACTTCCATTCAGTCAGCTTTTATGCAATTCTGAATGATGGTTGTTCTATATTTTAGTTGTAATTTTGATGTCTTTGTGGGAGACAGTGAGTACTGGCATTTACCTATGCTGCCATCTTTCTACTCCCCTCTGGTCTTGATTTCTGATGGGAATCAGCTGTGAATCTAATTGAGGAAACCATATATATTAATAATTGTTGCTCTGTTGCTGCTTTTAAGAGTTTCTCCATTCTTGGTTTTTGGAAGTTTGATTATATCTCACTGTGGATCTCTCAGTATAAACTACTTTGAGCATGTTGAGTTTCATTATGTGTAGATTAATACTATTTTTAAAATTTAAAAACTTTTTGACATTATTTCTTCGAATAATCCTACCACTTTTTTCTTCTTATTCTTTTACATCCATTCTGAATATGTTTGCATGCTTGATTCATTTTTCTATCTATTCTTCTATCTGAATAATCTCTATTAACATATATTCAAGCTTGATAATTCTGGCTTCATATGTTCAATCCATTTTTGAACTCTTCTAGCAAACTCATTTCAGTTCTGATATTTTTTAATCAAATTTCTATTTGGATTCATTTCATAATTTTTATGTCTTTATTGATATTTTCTATGTAGTGAGACACTGTTCTCATAGTTTCCTTTTGTTCTTTTTTTATGATTTCCTTCATCTCTTTGAACATATTTAAATAGCTGATTTAATATTATTTTTAATAATTCCAACCAATGGGCTTCCTCAGGGGTAGTTATCATCAATTACATTTTTTCCTTTGTATAGGATATACAGTTTTATTTATTTGTATACATCATTTTTAATAGAAAATTGGACATTGTGAATATTATAATGTGCCAACTCTGGAAGTCAGAGTATCTCTTTTCTCAGGGTTTATTTTTTGCTGTCTATTATAATTATTGTTGTTTTTTAGTGAATTTTTAAAACCAATATTATTAAATCTTTATTTTTATGCATGACTATGGAATTCTATGTTCCATTAGCTTATTAGTCAGCTAATAATTGGACAGAGTTTTTTTCAACAGTCTGTAGCTAAAATGTTCTCCTGTTTCTTGCAGAGTTGTTCCTTGTGTTGCATGCAATTAATACTGGCCCCAGCAGTTTAAAATTGTATCTGTTCTTCCGTTTGCACATACATGAAGTGAACAGAGTGGAACACAGATCATTGTCATGTTTATTTCCTGAGAATGAAAATAGCCTTGGATATGCTTGTTACCTTATACTTTTCCAGGAATACATTGGAGCTTTTCCAAGCCCCTTTCCCCCCATTTTTCTCTTTTGGTTAGTCTACTGTGTCATTCAAATGTTATACATTGCTTCAGGCAGCAGAAACAAAAACATTTTCATGTGAACATTTTCATCAAAACCCCCTAGGATAGCAGCTTCAGTATTAACCTGATTCCCAGATGGATGAGATAAAGACAGATATTTTCTATTTGAGAAATCAAATTTTCATACTTTTTCTGATTTTAACATAATTTTATTAACCTTCTGGACATTTTAAAAGTTTATTTGACATTTTTTATTTATTCTCGTGCATTTAGAATAGTGTATACTGTTGAGTTTGCAGCAATTATTAAATTCATGGTTTAATATTTTTATCTTTATTGTTGAAAGTATTATATATGTCTCCTCTTTTTCCCCCATTGACTCCTTCTAGCTAGCCCCTGCCCCCCATCTCAAGCCTTCACCACACTATTGCATGTGTCCTTGAGTTACCCATATACGCATATAAGTTCTTTGGTTATTCTCTCCTCACCCATCCACCCAACCCATCTTCCCTCTGAGATTCCACAGTCATTCTAGTCCATTCTTTTATGTCTCTAGATCTATTTTGTTCACCATTTAATTTTGTTCATTATGTTCCACATGTGATGCTTGTCTTTTTCTGAATGGCTTATTTCACTTAGTCTTTGCTCTTAAAATCTCTATATATTCTGCTCTACCCCCAATCACTAGTTATAAATATGTAAAATCTTTTTATCATCTTCTATATTTTATTTTTTAATATTTTCTAAGATTATTTTCCTTTCTGCTTCTGGGTGGATATTTTTTTAACTTGTCTTTGATTGAATAATTATTTATTTAACCGTGCCCATGCATATGTTAATATCCAGCTTTTGTGTTTATTACTTCAGAACTTTCATTTGGTTTTAATTTTTATATTCTAATATTATAATCATGTTAAAGTCTATTTATTTACCCAAAGAAATACCTCAAATATCTGAGTTTTCTTCTAGTTTTCAGTCACATTTCATTGTTTCTAATAATAATATTTTTTCATGAAGGTTGGAGGTTGAATATAAAATATGTTATAAATAATATATAATGCTGTGCAATCTTTATAGAAATTATGTTTTTTATTCGAAGTAGCAGCTGGCTTAAGTGCACTAGAAATGGTGTGTTACCTTAATATAGTAAAGGGTTGAGAAAAGTAAAAAACAAGCTTCAGTGTTACAATGGCTAGTCTATTTTACTTTCAGATTTATCTCTTCTGAGTCCTAAAAGAATTATGGAATTTTTACCCAAGATATTTCTACTTGGCAGACTCTGAATTCCAAGTTGCGTTCCCAGTCCTATGAGTCTATAAAAATGACCACTTAACTTTTTTACCTTTCAATTTTCTTTTCAGAATATTGCTTAACTCATTGTTATTTTGCTTGACTCATTGTTATTTTATTATAAACTAGAGGCCAGTTGCACAAATTTGTGCACAGGTGGGATCTGGCCGATCAGGGCCAGGCCAGCCAGAGGAGGGGCTACGGGAGGTTGGCCAGCCAACCCCACCCCCAATTGGGCTGGTTGGCTGGCCGCAGTGCGTGTCATAGCGACCAGTTGTTTTAGACGTTCCAGTCGCTTGGCTTTTATATAGAGAGATAGATCTTAATTGTACAGTCTATACATTCGTTGTTTCTTGTATTGTTTAATGGCCCTGAATTCTTATATAACATAAATAAGTTGTAACCTTCATTTTCTTCTTATCCTTTTCCTTGTGTACTTTTGCCAAGTTTTTAAAGCGGCTTTAATAATTTGTTTTGATATAATTTTGTGTGCAGAATTCAGTTTGGTTATATCATGTAACATGATTTGTGGATTTTAAAAATTATTTATAACTAATAAATTAGTTTAATTACATTTATTTATAGGAAAAATTGTGGTATTTTATGCAGTGACTAGTAGTATTTTTTATTACTCTTTTTTTTCATAGTAATTCTGTGTGTTTATAACTATAGTTTGAAATATATATAAGCTCCCTTAATTGAATCATGATTTTGTCACATACTGGAAACTTTGTGTGAACTTGGGAAAATTATTAGTCTCTTTGTGTTCAAGTTTCCCTATGTGTAAAATAAGTGTAATAATAACACCTAACCAAGATTATAGTGAAGATATAATGAGTGGATATTAAAACACACACACACACACACACACACACACACACTTTGAAATAGTCTCAACAAACATTAAATTTTCAACATATCATTTTATTATGAACATTTTTCCCAAGAACACTATTAAATATTTCCATATGTCTGTTAAAATTATCTTTTATTTCTGGATAGATTTTTCAGGTTATATACTTAATTTTTAAAAAACACATTGTTTCTTTGGTTATGTCCATATTGGCTCTTGCTGACACATGTCTTATTTTCTTCTGATTTTTTTCCTTTTAGTTTTTTCAATTATATTTATTTGCATTTTTTTAGTTTTGACCTTTATTACCTTTATCATCTTTTTATTCATAATGTTTTAATGCTGATTCTAATGTTCATTAATTCTCTGATTTTTTACCTAAAAAAGTCCATTCTTCTTGAGCTACTTTTTATATTCTTCTATTTTGTTGTCAGACATTGCCAGCTCAATTTTCTATATGTTTGTGGTATTTGTTTTTATTTTTGTGGCCTTTTAAGTCATGGTTATATATAAAGTCATGAGTTTTGTTTTTATTATATTTCCTGTTCTTTTCTACATCTGTCATTTATTTTTTTGAATTATCTTTACATTCCATTTTAGTTTCTATTGAATAAAACTTATCTTTCAATCAAATATGTATGTTTTAGGCTGTTCTTGTGTGAAGGGATACAAGCACTAGTACAGAATAGCAAAGATTCTCATACACTCAAAGCAACTCCTTTTGATGTGAGTTTTGTGTGTCTGTGTTTATATGTGTATGTGTTTTGTGGGGTGTGTGTGTGTAATTCCCTGTGGTGTTTATTCCTCCAAATTGATAGTGTTCAGCAGCTCACACTTGGCTTTTCAGCTTACATCATCAACTGAATACTTTTTGCAAAGTAGCATACTTGGGTATCTCCAGGGTCATCATTCCTTAGAGCTGCCTTCCCTGTGTATTCTCAATTCACAAAATAAATCTAGAGAATTTCCTGAAAACATTCCATGAAATGTATTCGAGCTGTATCAAAAAAGGATGTTTTTGAGGAAAGGATCTGACTTTGAGCTCCACTGGCAATGATACACCATCACTCCCTCTGTATCATCTGTCAGCTATTTCCCTTTAAACTTCCCTTATGAAAATTTTTCTGGATAATCCATAGGACTGAAAATGAAATATATTTCAAAATACCAAGACAGCCCTGACTGGTTTGGCTCAATGGATAGAGCATCGGCCTGGGGACTGAAGGGTCCCAGGTTCGATTCCGGTCAAGGGCATGTACCTTGGTTGCAGGCACATCTCCAATAGGGGGTGTGCAGGAGGCAGCTGATCAATGCTTCTCTCTCATCGATGTTTCTAACTCTCTATCCCTCTCCCTTCCTCTCTGTAAAAAATCAATATATTATAAAAAATAAAAATAAAAATAAAAATACCAAGACAGCCACCTGGCGTGGCTCAATAATTGAATGTAGACCTATGAATCAGGAGGTCACTATTCGATTCCAGGTCAGGGCAAATGCCTGGGTTGTGGGCTTGATTCCCAGTAGGGGGCATGCAGGAGGCAACTGATCAATAATTCTCTTTCATCATTGGTGTTTCTATCTCCCTCTCTCTTCCTCTGAAATCAATAAAAATATATATTTTTTAAAATACCAAGACAGCATCAATAGAACCAACAAATAAAGGAATTACAAAAGATAGAGAACCTATACCAATAAAGATTTGTTGTCATTTGCTATATACAAGTTCTCAATATATACACAGCAAATAAAATGATATTATCTAAAATTATCCCTACCACTAAATTATATAAATAATAATTTTTAGAAAGAAATCTCTAATGTGATATTTTGATGTAAAAACATAATTTTGAGGAAAGTTTTGGAGATTAAATATTTATCAATATGACATTTTGTGTTTTTATGAATTGGATGGTAAGAGTGACAGGCCACAAGAAGCTTAAAAAAAAAACACTGAAGCTCAAAGGAATAGCCTTTAAGAAAGCCCCTGTTATATCAATAATCTAGATTAAGTTTAAGATTGGTCACATGTATAATTATCTTTGTTATTTGAGGTACTTTGTACTTATGTTATTCACAGAACTCTTATAAATATTTGCAACATACATATGCACCCTAGCAGTGATACTTTAATAAAATGGCACTTTAATAAAGATGTCTCTACACTATGGTACTTTGAATTAGGAAAACAAATGCTAGAATCACACATAATGAAAAATCTGTTTGATAATGGATTGAATTAAAAATGAGATAAATGCATCTATTTTAAGGAAGGTCAAGGTGGACACACAAACTTGGAAACTGGAGTGATTTTTGTTTACGTAAATAATGAAGGGATTAGCCAAAGGACATATATGCATGATACATAGACACAGACAACAGTGTGGTGATGGCCAGAGGTTAAGAAGTTGGAGGATGGATGCTGGGTGGAAGTGGGCAAAGGAGGGGAAATGGGAACATCTGTAATAGTGTCAACAGTAAAAATAAAGTTGAAAAACTTATTTATTAAAGAAACCATACATAGGGAAAAAAATGAATTTTCTCATGAAACTGGAGATTTGAAAACCCACAGGCCAGAGACTTCAAGACTATGCTTGGACTCACAATAAACAAGGTTTCTCAAACAGATTAATTAGTCTGACTATGACTAATGTAAATTTTGTAAAAATGAGTGAATGAAACCCATGTATTAGGAATAAAACTCCATTGAGCTGAACATTAATAGATAAATAAAAGCAAGAGGTTCCCCAAACATTTATTGTATGGTAACCTGGAGCTTAAATTTACATTTCTTTCAAGCCTACTCAAAATTTTTGGACTGCTGAAAACAGTTGCAACAGTCAGTCTTGAAATAAAGCAATAAATATACAGGGTATTCTTTTTTGGCTAAGCTATTAAGTAATATGAGACATTCCCCAAACAGTCATGGTTTTAGATAGTTTTATATTTAAAATCAGTCATATTATGTATCAAACTTTCTAATTCTAGACCCACCTATGGTTCACTGTGAAGGAAAATAACACATTAAGGTTAAGAAATGCTATTTACCAGTAAAATTGGGGTGTCTGGAAAATATTTGCTGATACAAAGCTCCTGCTAAGATATACAATAATACCCAATTCATATTATAAAAATAAATTAAGAGTTTTGACTGTTATTTCTTATTTTTAAGCATCAGGTAAGGCTGTAAGTTAAACATTTAGTTGTTTTCGGGATATATTTGTATTCATAGACATCAATCATTATTCATATAATGCTATTTTAACATGATTGAGAATGGCACATACACACTAATCATATTGTTGGTCAAAATGTTTGAATTTTAGGCTACTTGAAAAGAAATAAGGAAAAAAATGCCCATTAGAAATGACTTTATCATGATGACTTAGAGAGCAAGTTATCTAGAACTGGGCAGTGTTTTCCAGTTATTATTTTCTAAGTTAAGGAAGCATCTATAATCTTTGTAAATAAATGCTGCATTCCCATGAATATTTTAACTGATAATCCTGTCTGTATTAAAGCCTCCCAGGTAATTAAATTTTTCAAATATTCAGTTTTATTAAATGAAAAATTAAAGTTTGATTGAGTTTAGACATTTTTCTTAAGCTCAATGCAGATTTTATAAGGGATATATATTTTGTCAGTTGCTTAGTAACCCTGCAGTATGAAAAGCTAGGGAGTGTTTTTATAACTTACTTTGTGTATAATATTTTGAGGATTTTAATAATCCATTGTTGTCTATTAGGTACAATCTGCTGCATTCTGTTATTGCTGTGTGCCCTCTGAGCAGCAATTCTATTATATTTCCTTTAAATATCTCTGAGATTGATTATTACTGACAACACATCTTTTCAGAATGCTGTCTGTGGCTAGAGCTAAAGTATTTCAACACTGTTTCTTCATGTAAGAAAGAAACAAGAACAAATATGTATTCTATGTTACTTTAGTTGCCATGGATACTTATAACTTATTTCCAAAAGTGTAAAAGTATTAAGGTTTTCTAATAAATAAAATTTCACAAAAATTAAAAAATAATTCAACTATTTTTAGTATCTATCTATGAATGTTCATATATCCATTTAAGCATATAGTTTTGTCTCAGTATGCATGTGTGTGTTTTTGAGTGTGTGTTATAAACTGAATATGTATGTAATTATTACATATTTCTTTAAGGCAGTTAAAAATAAATATATTCATTTATTTATAAGATGAACAAAGCATAGAAAGCAATATCTAATCTATAATAATAAAAGCATAATATGCTAATTAGGCCAGACAGCGGAATGACCAGTCGCTATGATGCACACTGACCACCAGGGGGCAGAAGCTAAATACAGGAGCTGCCCCCTGGTGGTCAGTGCACTCCCACTGGGGAGTGCTGCTCAGTCAGGAGCCAGGCTCATGGCTGGCAAGCGCAGTGACAGTGGCGGGAGCCTCTCCCACCTCCACGGCAGCACTAAGGAGCAGTGAGCCTAGCGGTAAGGAGCAGCGAGCAGGAGGGTGGTAAGGAGCAAGGGATCCCGGACTGTGAGAGAGATGTCTGCTGAGGGCTCCCAGACTGCAAGAGGGCACAGGCCAGGCTGAGGGATCCTCCTCCCATAGTGTACGATTTTTGTGCACTGGGTCTCTAGTCTAATATAAAAGACTAATCAAGCACATCAAAAATGTAGACAAATAGGAAATAAGTAAAAACAAATACTCAAACTGAGGATTAGTCAGGAAAGGCTAAGAAATGCAACAATGACACTCAGTCTCAAGTTTCCGTATATTTACACAGCAAAAATTCATTTCTCCTCCATACTACATGTACAAAGCAGAGCAGAATTGTCCCCCAATTATGTTTAGGTGATGCTCATATTGTAGACACCAAAAGATAATGATCCAATTATTTGTCATTTATATAAATATTCAATATATTTTTGTGACCTCAGCAATAATTTTAAGAAAGGAATACATAACATGGCTGTGAAAATAATCTTAATTCTTGAAACCTACTCTGCGTTTGTTATTCTGCTAGAGAAGAAGAGTGTAAAACATGCTGTGGTATTAAACAATCGTAATACCTCAGTGGCAAAACACAATACAATATTCTCACTCATCTTTAATTCACTTGAGTCATATTTATTGTAGCCACTCAATGACCATGTTGATGATAGTTTCATCTCATCATATGTTTCCCATGAATGCTGAAGCACAAAAGGAAAAAATAAAATTTTGTTCTTAGTTCTTTTATCCAGATAGAACCATGATACCTGCTTCAAATCGTTGGCTAAAATGAGTTACCTGGTCAGTACTTTACAGTGTCTCAAGAGGGAGTGAATTGAGGTCATTGGGAAAATTGGGTGATTATTACAAAGACAAATCAAGAAAAAATATAAATCTAAAGGATACATATTATATGACAATTTTGTTTCAACTGTTATTCACATTATTACATACAAGCATATGTATACACATACAAACATATAGAAAATGAACAAGTTGGTCTTAATGGCGTTAAAATGTATTATTACATTTATATATGTTCAAATTCATTGTTAGTTACTATCAGTATTATTTTAACTAAGAATGTCTTGATTGATACAGTACATGTCACATCTCTTCTCTCCTGTCAACTTTTCATACATTTTGCCCTATGAGAAGAGCTATTATTGTTAGTGAAATACACAAAACAATCCTGACAGTGATTGAGAAAAATCAATTTCATCAGAACAATATACTCTAGAGAAAATACAAAATTGTTCTAAGGAAAACTGTCATTGATTTATTTTTGTATCATGACACTAACAAAATGTACAATTCCATACAACTTTTTCCATTGCATTCATTTTCACTCATTGTACCCACCAAGGAAAAATAAAACTTCATCTATATTTCCTTGATCTACTTTACTTTAAGATAGGTTAGAACCTGTGGGTCGTGACCCCTGAAAATACATCCTGCATACCAGATATTTACATTACTATTCATAACAGTAGCAAAATTACAGTTATGAAGTAGCAACGAAAATAATTTTATGGCTGGGGGTCACTACAACATGAGGAAATGTATTAAAGGGTTGCAGCATTAGGAAGGTTGAGAACCACTGGGTTAGATGATATATTTTACCTTAGACATTTATACTATGTTTATTAAAAAGAGATGTTATAATCTTTGATGTTTTAGGTTCTTTTGTAAATATATAAAAAGTGTAAATAAATCAAGGAGACTTAATAATGTAGCTCAATATTTAAAAAATGAACGAATCAATAAATACATATCCCGAAATTCACACCAGTACCATCAATATGCTCATCACCATTACCTTGCAACATTATTGAATTTGTGCAAATAATTATGTGATTTATTTTATTCCAAGTTTGTATATAAAAAAATATACAAAGTTAATACAAAGAGAGAGGAATTTCATTATCTTCATGGATGTCATTTAAACTACTGGTAGAATAAAAATTTTACAAAATTGTGACAAACTATAATTCAATTAAAAAGTCTATGAGATTTTAATCCACAAGTGACAACAAGAAACATTCTGTCTGGAAAAAAGGAAAGTTTTGTATTTCAAAATTAAATTCACAAAGGTATTAATAGCATCCTACCTAATAAAAGAGAAACATGGTAATTAGCCGTACGGCCGCTACCCTTCCCATTGGCTAATCAGGGTGATATGCAAATTAACTGCCAGCCAAAATGGCGGCCGGCAGCCAGGCAGCTTAAAGCTAACAGGAGGCTTGCTTGCTTCAGTGACGGAGGAATCCAACGTTCCCCGCCTGCCGCTGCCGGCCTCTGAGCTTGCGGTTTGAAACATTGTAACAAATATAAAAGCTAAACAAAACTCCAGTAACCTGTTTTCAGTCAGCCGGGATCTCAGAGCTGGAGTTGCAACAAAGTTTCAAATGCAGAAGGTAAACAAAGGCCAGAAACCTGCTTTCAGCAGCCGAGCATCAGAGAGAAAGCCGGCTCTCAGCTCCAGTGACAGCTATAGAAGGTAAATAAATGCCAGAATTTTAAAAAAAAAAGAAAAAAAGGAGAGGTTTGTAGCTTCAGTCGCCCGCCAGCCTGAAAACAGCCCTCAGCCCCTCACCCAGACTGGCCAGGCACCCCAGTGGGGACCCCCACCCTGAAGCAACAAGATGGCGGCTAATTTGCATACTGAAGGCTGGCGGCAGCAGGTAAGGCTGTCTGCGGTCTGGGACCCGGATCTGTGACCCTGCCAGGCGGGGTGCAGCGCTTGAGGCTGTCCGCTGTCCTGGGACCCAGATCCGTGATCCTGCCGGGTAGGGGGCAGTGCTTGAGGCTGTCCGCAGTCTGGGACCTGGATCCATGTCCTCGCGAGTGGGGCAGCAGTGCTTGAGGCTGTCCGAGGTCCCAGGACCTGGATCTGTGACCCTGCCAGGCGGGGGGCACCGAGGGAGGCTGTCCTAAGTCCGGGACCTGGATCTGTGACCCTGCCGGTCGGGGGGCAGTGCTTGAGGCTGTCCGTGGTCCCGGGACCTGGATCCGTGACCTGGTGGGCAGGGGGGCAGCACGGGAAGCTGTCTGCAGTCCAGGACCCGAATCTGTGACCCTGCCGGGTGGGGGTCAGTGCTTGAGGCTGTCTACGGGACCAAGACACAGATCTGTGACCCTGCCAGGTGGGGGACAGCACTTGAGGCTGTGCACGGTCCCAGGACTCGGATCCGTGACACTTCATGGCGGGGTGGCAGCCATCAGTGCCCAGGAGTGACTGCGCAAGATCCGCCTCCTGGCCCAGAAGGTGCAGAATCACAGGGACAGCCACCGTGGTGGGCCAGACTGACGTCCTCCTGGCCGCACCACGGAGGTTTGCGGATCTGCAAAGCCAGAGGCCTCCGGTGTGCACCTACCCACCTGGCGTGCGAACATCCCCCAGCACACTGTCACCCTCCCATGCCTGCAACAGTTGCAAACCAAGGCGTGCACAAGTTCCCCCACCTCTCCACAGCACTTCCATCAACCCTGCATGCCTAACACCCCCACAGGATGTGCACACATCCCCTCTGATGCGCTCACGTCCTTTGGAGAGTGTCTGGGTGTTCTGGGTGCTGAGAGTGGGCGCCTGTGAGATGACAGTGAGAGGGCAGAGTGGTGATGCCCTGTTCCCATGGAGGCCAGTGCAGCTACGAGATCCCCTCTGGGGGGTTAATGCAGGTGCTGAGGCAGGAGCAGGTGCAGACAGACACACCTGGTGGGCACGGGCGGCCGTCTCTGAGGTGCCTTCGATCAGCGTTCAAGATCAAGAGCCCAGAGGCAGAGAGGAATTCCGTCCTCTCAGTGAAACAGTGGGATAGTTGGGGCGACTGTAGAGGAGGAATGTGCACTTTGGGTGCCAGCACCCATGAGTGAAGGCTGCCCTGACTGAGCCTTGCTTGCCTAGGGCCTAGTGCACTCCTGCTGGGCAACGGATGACAGGACGTGCTTTTCCGAATTAATGAGAGAAAACATTGATTCTCCTGCTGCCCATGAAGGTGGAAAGTGAAGTGGGGAGACATGTGGGGAATGAGCAAGGTTCCCTGTCTGGGGGTTCCAAATCTGCTGTTGGTTTCTTTCACCACTGACTAGAGATATACAGGGTGTCCTCCCAAAATGTATACACACTTTGAATACCTACTAATTCCAATGGTTTTAAGCATAAGAAAGGAACAACAATGGAGCTGTTATCTGTTAAAAGTATGGGCACAAACAGGTATTTGGACATTCCCTGAGGGGTCTCAGATTGGAGAGGGTGAAGGCCAGACTGAGGGGCCACTTCTCCCCCCCTACCCCAGTGCACAAATTTCGTACACTGGGCTACTATTAATATTATAATAGTCCAAAGAAGAAATTGGAAAGCAAATTAAAAGAGTAACACTAGAAAAGGGAGGTAGTGGACATAATTTAAGTTATATTTTGGATACTTAAATGGCAGTATTTGGTAATCTGCTATATGTTAGAAATCAGGAGAAAAATAGGCTCACATTTGACTTTGTATTTATGTGCCCGAGTGAATAAAAGTATTATTAATTCAAATCATGAAAGCAGTAAAAATAAGGCATCTCTTTGTTACCCATGGGAAATCACCATTTCAGGTTTAAACTTAATTAAAATGAGTTGTTTAGAGTATTCAATAAAAAATATCCAGGATAATTTGAAAATATATTTCTGACTCACTATAGAAATGTGGGAGGACTTGAAGGACATCATTTTCTAGATACAAATTGAGATTATGCATATGAATAGTATTTTATTGATTACTAATGAATTCGACTGAGTCAGTCATACTGCACTGATGTGATAATTCCAAATTATAGATCAATCCCAAACTCTAGAATCAGCTCAGGAAGCATAGTTTTTGAAAGACCAGTTTGGTATTTCCTCTGCTTAAATGCAAGTTGGTCGTCTGCTTCCAATTTTTTTGGGTGTATGTGTGTGTAATATACTGCTTTGGAGATACCCTCACAAAAGGTATCTTAAGATCCCAGAAATATTTCCACATAAATATAGGAATCCCAAAAAATGTATACACATACATTTTTGATAGCTAAGTTGATGTTTCTTTCTTTTCAGATTTAACCTATTGAAATTAATAATTATTCAAAGTGTGTATACATTTTTGGGGATACCATGTATGCCAGTTTAATTTTAGTCAAAGAAGCAAAATAATTCAATTGAGAAAGGTTAGCTTTTTCAATGATAGTGCTGGAGCTGTTGGACACTAATAGGGAAATTAAACTAAAGCTCACACTGTATACAAATTTAACTCAAAAAGAATAAGGAATTTAAATGTAAAACATAAAACTGTACAGTTTATAGGATAAGTCTTTGGGAACAAGACTAGGAAAATAATTCTTAAACTTAACACTAAAAATGCAATAAAAGAAAGTAAATAATAAGTTTGACCTCATCAAATAAAAACAAAAACATTTGTCCTGTGAAAGATGCTGATAAGAGAATGAAATGACAAATTTTAGACCAGGAGAAAATATTTGCAAATTGCATATCTGACAAAGGATTTGCACCATATAGTTCTGAAAAATGTTAACATTTGATTAAGCTGTACGAAGGGCGCATAAAACACAACCTTTTGTGAAATCCACAATTATCTAAAATTGAAATATTTTTAATAATTTATATTCTTGAATCTTTAAATTATTATTGAACCATTCAGTTGCTAGGTAGCATTGGATAACTCTATTTAAGAAGGTTATGTTGTCAACTTCCTGTGAATTAATTAGTCATAATTTAACTTCTAAGTTTTTATTTTATGGCATGCGACAAGTTTTAGTAAAATTTATTTAGAAAGCCCTAACTGCAAATACCCAAGATATTTTTTCCACCTCACTGAACATAGTTGTATGATCAGAATTTAAAAATAATTTTAAACACACTGTTCTATTTTATAGAAATTATTTTTCATATACATCTTAAATATAATGTTAAAATCAGTATCTAAAGATCACCATTTTCATTGAATCTGACAAGTCACTAAAATTATTAATAAACAATTTTGTCCTACAGGTGAATCATTATGGTGGGGATGGTAACTTCAGGATTTTACTTATCTTCCCCTAAGGAACTGAAAGATTATTGGAAATATCATGTGGCCCACTTCTCCAATGGTGAAGTTGATTAAGTTTTAAAAAGATGATCTCATTCGTATATGAAATCTAATGAACAACATAAACTAATGAATAAAAATAGATCCAGAGATATAGAAGCATCAACAGACCATCAAACCTCAGAGGGAAGGCAGGAGAGGGTGGGCAGGTGGGAAGAGATCAACCAAAGAACTTGTATGCTTATATGCATAACCAATGGACTTAGACAATAGGGGGTAAAGGCCTGGGGTGGGGGAAAGGGGTGGGCTCAGAGAGGTCAATGGAGGAAAAAGGGGGCATATGGAATATTTTCAACAATAAAGATTTATAAAAAAGACAATACCAAGAATAAATAAATAATAAATAAATAAAATAAAAAGATGGAAGCATGAAGCAGTGTGTAGATGATGTTTTATTGAGTTATACACTTGAAACCTGTATGGTTTGGTGAACCAATGTCAGCTTAATAAATTCAATTAAAAAAAATAAGTGAATAAGCAAATCTATCCCATTTCCCTATACTTCCTCTATACAAATTTATGATTTATAATTAAAATATTTTTCACACATATTTTATATTACTCATTAATCCTTTTCAGCCTTAGAGAAAAAAATATATATCCATATTTTTTAATTTGTTGATGTTTATTTAACATATTAGGGATATTAAGAATAGCAGTCATCATTTTATATTTCAATTTCAAAAACACTTAGATTTTACTTATTTTGGGCCCTAGAAAATGTTTTAAAAATCTTACTGGGTATATCACTTGGCTTACCAAAGTTCCCTGAAGTTTTACTTCTTGCAATAGATGCAGAATTTAATTGTGATTATGTTAACTATTAGATTCTGGATAGAAAACTTTTCTAATTACTTCTGTAAACTGAATTTGCTAAATGCTTATTTTATTTTGTTTTGCAACTTCAAAAGGAAAGAAATGATAGATGCCTGTCTTCAATTCTGAGAGTTCTGATAGTGTTTGTTTTTTGTTTTGTTTAGTTTTGTTTGTAGTTTTGTTTTGTTTGAACAGGGTGTTCTCTAAGCAAAAATGCTATTTAGGGCCCCTTAGAGAGTAACTGAAATAACCAATTTAAAATTTCTGATCAGTGACTTGTACATTGAAAATTCACCCACTAGAAAACAAGGTTTATGATTTTGAAGTCTGTGCATAGGTTTCTGAACCTCCTTTTCCTGTGAGCTTTTATAATATGGCCCAATTTCACTGATTATACCTCAGCACCCAAAGTTTGCTGTGTGAAGTAGGTTTGAGAGGTATCATAGAAAGTCAGTCAAATGATTTAAAGAGCCTGAAATCAGTATATAATTTAGTAGATCTGCATTAATGTACTTTTGCAATCGTGTCCACAATTGCTGAGAAAACCCAAGAATGACAACATAAATACAAAAGTGTCTGTCTGTCTAAACTTCTATTAAGCAACATCTCCAAAAAGAACTTTTAAAGAAAAAAGAAAAATAACTTCTTTGGAGAAAATAAATGCATATATTTTTATATACATTTCCTTCATATTTGCAAAAGAAGGAAAAGCTATTTACAATGGAGCTATATTAATCTGAGCATAATTGTAAAATTTTAGAAAAACACCAGCGATAAACACTGTAAATAAAAAGAAAAGTATTAGGTAATTGATGATGTGTTTTTTTCTTCATGTATTTTAAAAATTATTTATTGTGATAATCAGATATTACTTTTGACAACATGAAAGTTTTCTGACCGTACACAAAAGCTGACAGAATAGCATCATGAGCTCCTCTAACCCCATCATTCAACTTCAAAAATTATGCCTATATTAAAATACTGTTTTATACGTATGCCTATTACTGCCTACCTACAAATTATTTAGAGATAATCACAGACATCATATCTCCCCACAAAAAAACAACATCCCGCTATGTAACATGAACACATTAAGATCTATTAAAATATTTAATTCTCCAATGATACCTATCAGGTTTGTGTTCAATTTTCTTTGCTTATCTAAAAATGTGTTGTTGTTCTTTTTATGTTGTGTTCTTCAAATTTGAGTGCAAGTGAGTCTCAGCTATTATATTTCCCTAGAGGTTTGGTGCACAAAATTTGTGTGTGGGTACAGTCCCTAGTCCTGGCCTGTGATCAGGGCCATCTTCCCCAGTTGCCCGCAGCTGGCCCCACCACCACCACCACCCTCCCCCAGTTCCCCATTTTCCATAGGGTGATTGATGCCTAGACGGCCGGGGGAAGGGACCAAGAGTTGGTCAGTGCGCCTCATAGTGACTGGTCCAGCGGTCGTTCTGCCATTAGGTTCAATTTGCATATTACCTTTTTATTATATAGGATTATATGTCCCTTCACTTTCTTTTTTATCAATAATATGTCCATCATCCCCACATCTATCACCTTTTTATGAAAGCTTTTGAAAAAAAATAATATATATTACATATCCAATAATTTTACCTAAAGTGTACTAAAAGTCATTATTTTTGAGGTAAACTTTCTCACTCAAATCTTTCTTTTAAAATTTTTTCTAGTATTAATCACACAATTATGAATCTAAAAATAATCACAAAGATATATTTGTCTGGGAAGTATATTCTCCAAGCTAAATATACACTAATAATAGTTATTTGAAATAGTTAAGGTTTCATGCTATTTTTAGAGTTGACTTCATTTAAAATTATGCTATTTTTATAGTCTTGAAAAGTATAAATACTATGAAATTTCTTATACATTCATTTACAAGTTTAATATATTTCAAAGATATTTCTCATTTTGATAAACGTGTCAATATGAGGAATTATAGTTTATTTTAATCAATAGAAATGTTATCATTGTATTTCATAGGTTCAATTCACTTAACACCAGGCACTGAATATGAACTTCAGAAACTTGTTTCTGGAGGACCACATTAGGCTTCCTGTATATGAATCACGGCTCAGTTGAAGAGAAGCTTGCTTTGGTGCATTAACATAATCCATGTGTAAATTTCAGGGTACTATTTATGTCTATAGAACAACATTTGACTTTTCTGTACACAATTATAAAACTACTCGGCCTGGCCTGCGGGGATAGGGCCGAAACCTGCTCTCCCACATCCCCCGAGGAGTTCTGGATTGTGAAAGGGCAATTCTTGGATGACACAGCCCAGAATTGGGCTCCCTCCTCTCTGGTTCCGGGTGCATCCCCCAAGAACTGCAGCTGCCAAGTCACCGCAGCTTGGCAGCTCCTGCGTTGAGTGTCTGCCCCCTGGTGGTCAGTGCACATCATAGCTACTGGTCAGACGGTCAGATAGTCGCTTAGGCTTTTATGTGTATAAATAAAAACAGTACAATGCTTTCTAAAACTGCACCTCAGACTTTAATATATTTTTCTTGTGTACAGAATCATAAAATATTAAAAACTAGAGATGGAAAGGACTTTTAGGTCATCTTTCTCTCTATTCCAATATGAAATTACTCTAGACAATATATTCTTAGTCTGTCTAAGAGAGATTTTAAATGATTAAAGTAAAGATTCCCATGGGATCTTATTCTGCAATTTAGCAGATTTCAGTAGAAACCTATTTTACAATCTCCACTTAGGATTTCATCTCTTTCCTTTTGCTGTAATCTGTTGAGTTTATTGTAGAAAGCTGTTTTGCCATGTCATCCTTCAGATATTGTGAACATCTCTGCTGCCATACCATTTTTTAAGTACGTGGAAAGAAAAACATTACTAAAATAATAAAGGAAGAGAAGCATACTGAATTATAATGTTTAATATCACTGTAAATAAACTTTAACATGTACTGCAAAGTAACTTTAATAGAGAAATTGAATGTCTTAGTGACTTATTATAATATCTATTTCCTAATCTAATGCAGCATGCCTAATTTAGAGAAGTCACATGGAAAGCATGCTGAGCCAATCTAATTTTTTTATGAAGATTTGACTTTGAGCTGTGTGCACAAAATGCAATGTACAGATTAATATATCAATGAATTCTGTGCTTAAAACCTACATAATCTTATTAACTTGTGTCACCCCAATAAACTTAATTTAAAAATTATTTTTGTTTTAATTACAGTTGACATTCAATATTGTATAAGTTTCTGGTATACAACATAATGGTTAGACACTTACAAAGTATTCACCTCGACAAATCTAGTACATATTTGACACCATAAATAGTTATGACAATATTATTAACAATATTCCCTGTACTGTATTTCACATCCCTTTCAATATTTTTGTAACCGGCAATTCGTACTTCTTAATAACTTCACCTTCATTACCAATGCCCCTAACTCCCTACCATCTGGCAACTATCAATTTGTCCTCTGTATCTATGAGTTTGTTTCTGGTTTGTTCATTTGTTTGTTTTTTAGCTTTGACACATAAGTAAAATCACATGGTATTTGTCTTTTTCTGTCTGATTTATTTCATTTAGAAAAATACCATCCATGCTGTCACAAATAGCAAGATTTCATTCTTTGTAATGGCCAAGTAGTATCCCATTGTATATATGTACCACCTCTTTTTGATCTATTTAACTATCGATGGACACTTATTGTGTGTCTATATGTTAGCTATTGTAAATCATGCTGTAATGCACATTGAGCTACATGCATCTTTTCAAAATAATGTTTTGGGTTTCTTCAAATAAAAACCCAGAAGTGGAATTGCTGGATTATCTGGTAGTGCTATTTTTATCTGATTTATTTTCAAGATCCACTAATGTTGGTAGTTCTATTTTTAATTCTTTGAGTAACCTCCATACTGTTTTTCATATAAGTTGCACTAATTTGCAATCCCATCATGAATACATGAGGTGACCCATTTCTCCATAGCCTTGCCAGCACTTGTTGATGATATTCACTCTGTCTGACAAGTGTGAGATGATATCTTGTGTTTTTAATTTGCATTTCCCTAATTATTAGTGACGCTGAGTATTTTTTCACATGTCTATTGGCCATCTGTATGTCCTTTTGGAGAAATGTCTATTCAGGTCATCTGCCTATTTTTTAATTGGATTGGGTATTTTTTTAATATGTTTTATTGACTTTTTTACAGAGAGGAAAAGAGAGGGATAGAGAGTTAGAAACATCGATGAGAGATAAACATTGATCAGCTGCCTCCTACACACCTCCTACTGGGGATGTGCCCGCAACCAAGGTACGTACCCTTGGCTGGAATTGAACCTGGGACCTTTCAGTCCGCAGACCAATGCTCTATTCACTGAGCCAAACCGGCTAGGACTGGGTTGGGTATTTTTTTATGTTAAGTTGTATTTGTTCCTTATATATTTTAAATATTAACCTCTAATTGAATATATCATTGGCATAGCTTCTTTTTTGTTTATTTTGTTTTGTTGATGATTTCTTTCACTGTGCAAAAAATTTTAGATTGATTTAGTCCCACTTTTCTCTGTACTTTGTTTCCTTTACCCAAGGAGACATGTCCAAAAATATATATTACTAAGAGCAGTGGTAAAGAGTTTACTACCTCTGTTATCTTCTAGGAGCTTTATGCTTTCAGGTGTTAAGTTTAAGTTTTTTAATTTATTTTGCGTTTATTTTTGCTTTTGATGTAAGAAAATAATCCAGTGTAATTATTTTGCCATTGGAGAAACCTTAGAAACAGGGAGGTCTTCTTGCAGCATTGTGCCTGCCTAGAGATGGAGTTATGTGGTTTGAGTGTAATGTAGTCCTTCTAATACAGTATAGTATTTCTTGGCTCTATGATCCAAGGCAGCATTTCTTCAGCTCCACCATCAGGTTCTGGGATTTTCACAATAAAGTTATTATTATTATTTTTTTAGCTCTAGTGTCTTATCTATGGGTAGTTTCTAGTTGGTCTTGTGAGGGGAACTGAAGTTGAGAATGACCTATGTCAAAATCTTAACAGATTTTTTATAGTCAATAACTTTTATTAACATATGATGTAAAAAATTTTAGTGTGATACACAGAATTCCCAGAGAGTAATTTTAAAATACTGTAATGTGCTTCCTAAAGTTGTAATTTACAGGACCTTGTCTTATGGCCACTGACTTTTCAATACAAAAATTTTGCAATATTTTTTTGCTTTAAAATTGTAACATTAAGGTTAGGAGTAGGTAGTTCTTTCCCTTGTCAGCCATATGTGTATGTCAAACAATAAATTACACAGATTACATACATGATAACATTAGATTATTACATATAGGGTGAGGCAGAAGTAGGTTTATAGTTGTTTATATGGAAAGAAATACAATTCTATATAATAAAGAGAGAATATGCAAATTGACCATCACTCTGCCACAAAGATGGCAGTGCCCACAGCGAAGGACGGGGATTTTCTGTAACAGAAGATGGCAGTGCCCACAGCGAAGGGGTGGGGGATTTCCGTAACAGAAGATGGCTGTGCCCACAGTGGAGGCCGAGTTCCTGTAATGAGCCTTAAGGAGTAATCAGCAGGGACCTGAGGCTGTGCCCCCCTTGAACCTTCCCCGCGTGAGGCTTGACAGGAGACCTCAGGCCACTACCCCCGTCCTGGTGCCAGGCTAGGAAATCTGAGGCTGCACACCCCTCCCAGCGGGGCTTGGCGGGGGACTTCAAGGTGTACCCCCCGCCCCAGCACAGACTTGGGGACCTCAGGCTGCATCCCTCGCCTGGCACCAGGCCAGAGTACCTGAGGCTGTGACCCCGCCTGGCAGGGCTTAACAAGGGTAGGACTGACCAGGTCTGGATCTAGCCCAATGGGGGTGGGGCCACACGGGTCTGGGTCTCATTCGATTTCAATGCACGTGGGTGGGGAGGAACTTGACTCTGGGTCCCGTGGTGCGCCCCAGACTCTGACAGGGGGAAGATTTTGATATATATTTTACTAATTTTCTTTCATCTCTGACACTTTTATTATAGAGAAAGGGCAAATAGCAATATTAAAATATTTCCTCTAATTAATTCCCTTTTAATATGCATGAAATTCATTCACTGGGTCACTAGTAATAATATAATGCAGAGCATTTTTACTTTTCTAAAATTCCTCTGTGTTCTGCCTATTAATTCCCCCACTTCCTAACGTTTGGGTTACACTTATCTTTTTATTGTCTCCATAATTTTGCCTTTTCCAGATTGTCATATAGTTATAATAATATAGTATGTAGCCTTTTTAAACTGGCTTTTTTCACCTAGAAATATGCATTTAAGATTCTTTTATGTTTTTTCATGGTTTTAAGCTCATTTCTTTTTAGCACTGAATAATATTCCATTGTCTGGATGTATCACAATTTATTTATTATTCATCTACTGAAGGACATCTTGGTCACTTCCAAGTTTTGGCAATTATGAATGAGGCTGCTGTAAACATCCACCGGCAAGTTTTTGGATGACTTAGTTTTCAGCTCATTTGGGTGAAAACCAAGAAGTTAATTGTATTGCAGTGAACTGCCAAACTGTCTTCCAAAGTGGGTGCATCATTTTGCATGCGCACTAGGGACTCAATGAGAGTTCCTGATTCTCTGCATCCTCATCATCATCAGTGCTCCAGATTTTGGACAATCTAGTAGTTGTGTAATGGTATCTCATTTTTGTTTTTATTCACATTTCTTTTATGACATATGATAGAGCATCTTTTCATATGCCAGGTGCAATCTGTATATAATTTTGAAAAACCATCTGATATGTCTTCTGCAAATATATTTTTTTCAGTCTTTGTCTTGTCTTCTAATTACCTTGACACTGTCTTTCACAGATAAGAAAGTTTTTTGTTTGTTCAGTCTTTGTCTTGTCTTCTAATTACCTTGACACTGTCTTTCACAGATAAGAAAGTTTTTTGTTTGTTTTATTTTAATTTTAATGAAATTCAATTTATCATTTATTTCTTTAGTATACTATGTCCTTGATGTAGCACCTTAAAAGGCATCAACATACCCATAGTCACCAAGATTTTATTTTCTTCTATGTTATCTTCTAATCTCTCTCTCTCTCTCTCTCTCTCTCTCTCTCTCTCTCTCTATATATATATATATATATATATATATATATATATATGATGCTTAATATGCAAATTGTTCCCTCAGGAGTTCGTCCCGGAGTGCAATTGCTCACTATGATGTGTACTGACACCAGGGGGTACATGGAACAAAGGAAGGCCCCGGGCAACAGCTGACAGCCAAAAACCAGGGAAGGGAGGCCCTGGCCAGCAGCCAGCAGGCCCCAATCAGCCCTGATCACTGGCCAGGCCTAGGACTCTACCAGTGCACAGATTCATGCACTGGGCCTCTAGTAGTTTCATAATATTATATTTTAGATTTAGTTTTGTAATCTATTTTGAATCAATTTTTGCAAAGGTCGGGTGTGCATATAGAAATTTGTTGTGTTGTATGTGTCCCTTTGTTCCAGCACCATTTATTGAATGCTACCTTTGTCTCATTGTCAAAGATCAACTGAATGTGTTTATGGGCTTCTATTTCTGGGCTCTCTGTTCTATTCAACTGCTCTATTTGTCTAATCTTTCTCCATTACCACACTGTCTTGATCACTATAACATTACGTAAGTCTTGAAGACTGGAAGCAATAGCCTTCTAACTATGTTCTTCTCCTTCAATATTGTGTTGGCTATTCTACAAAGTATAAATTTTTGAGTTAATAAATATATTATTCATATTTATTGTAAAACCACATATATTTGTTCTTGGTTGTGCCATCTATTTGTCAAATTATCTCTTTCTAATGCTTTCTTTGATTTCATTCATTATATGATGTGTGATTATTTTGGTATTATGTGTGTGAATACATTTAGAAGCTGTATATCTTTTATAATTTTTATAAATAGTTAATATTTATTTATTAACTTGTCCACTGTACATGGTGTTCTGATTCTCAATATAGAAATTGTACTTCCATTTCATTACTATTTATCCTATCCATTTTCATTTGTTTATAATGCATCATTGACTTTTACCATAGATAGTTATAAAATTTGCAATATATTCTTTTTTTTCAATTAAATTGTATTGGGGTGACATTGGTCAACATGCACATATAAGTTTCATATGTGGATTTCTAAGTTACAAAGTCTGTTTATAGGATCATGTGTCCACCACTCAAAGTCAAGTGTTCTCCTGTCACCTTATATTAATATTCTTTAATTACAATATTAAAATGTTATTAATTTTTTATTTTGATTCAATTATTATATTTAGACATGTTCCTAATAGATTTTTGTTAACGTAATTTATCAGTTATCCAAATTTTTTATTACATCTACACTAATAAAATAGAAAGATGCAAATTGACTGTCCATCCGCAATGCCCACCAGCCAATCAGGAGTGAGTATGCAAATTAACCTGACAAAGATGGCAGGTTAATTTGCACATGCAGGCGCTGTGCAGCCGGGGTGGGGGGGGGGCGACCACTTGCGTGTGTGCCAGCACCAAGCGGCCTGGGCTCCCAGATTGGAGAGGTTGCAGGTTGGGCTGAGTGACCGACCCCCCCTGCATGAATTTTGTGCACCAGGTCCCTAGTTATTAATAAAGTTATGAAAAATGCTTTATTCTATAAATCCTCACATATTTTCAAATATTACTTAATAGAATAAAAAATTATTGGGTTCACCTGAACAAAATTTCAAAAATAAAAACCAGCTTAAAAAATTAGATTTTATCCTTTGCATATGGGCAGAAATTTAATGCACATATGTTCTTATGTGCATATATTAAGACTATGCAAATATTCTCTTCAAATACTGAAAAATTATTTTGTATTATGTAGATTTTAACTTCCTACAATCTCTAGGTTATTTTTTTCTCAATTGAGCACGAATACTTTAACACTTATTAAGATTTAGGAATTTATAATTAATTTTTTAATTTTTAAATTTGTATAGACAGGGAAATATTCTGCCAAAGAAGCCAAAGAGAAAGCTGCAAAATCAAAATTAAATCAATATCTCTGTAAACAATATTGACATCTATTCTGGGAGGGCTGGGTGGAGGAGGTCAATGAGAAAAAATAGGGGACTTCTGTTATACTTTCAACAAGAAAGGTAAATTTAAAAAAATAAAAATTTAAAAAAAGTAAACAAAAAATACCTATTCGGGAAATTTCAAGTTTTTTATTGCTCAATGATGCCAATGACTGTTCAGTGATTCAGATTACTGGACAACTTTCTATAACTTGTTTTTGAACTTGGAAGGAAATAGTTTTTCTCTACACTCAAGCAAATTCCTATCTAAGCAAGCAAAAATCAGCCTAAAGCAAAAAATGGAATAAAAAAATGGTGTCATAAACTATTCATTTGAAGAGGCACCCAACTGAGAACACATTTTTATTTTATTTTATTTGAAGTATCAGATATGCATTTTCTTTAAAAGGGGCAAGTGTGAGGATTTTTCTTGTCTTAAAATTTCAGATGTTTTGTTTTCTCTAAAAGACTCAAAGTTTGAAAGAACAATGTTTTTTACCACTTTAGATTTCCATAATATGAAACAAAGGTTTTTAGTCAGTGTGACAAAAAATATGCTCCACTAGGGATTAAAAGACTATATCTTATTTATAAGAACAAAATAGCACAAAAACATAGTTCTTCAATTTCTCTCAGAACAGGCAAACATTTTGCAGCTTAACATTATTTATTTGTTGTTATGAAAAAGTTAGTAATTTAATTAATTTCCAACAAACTTTATTGACTACCTACACATTTTGGCAGGAAAAAAAATTAGGTAGAATGGCACCTAGCTTTTTATGTTTACTGTTTCTGAAATGAGTGAGCTCTTCCAGTTACTAAATAGTATTTACCTCTTTTCTATGGAAGTTGGAAATAAAAATTTAGGTTGAAACATCCAATTATTTTGACAATTTGCCTAATTTCTGATGATGCTTTCTTGGTTACCTACCATTTGGGGTTAGAAATAATGTTATAATTCTTATATTCAGAGTATTGAATAGGGAATATGTTTAAATTTTAAAAATTGGTACAAGATTAAAAGAAGAGATGAATACAGGATGGGGCAAAAGTTGGTTAACATTTGTTCATATGTAACATAATACTATCCTATATAACAAAAGCATAGTATGCAAATTGTCCCCTCAATTGGGAATTCTTCTGGAAGTTTGACCAGGGGGCAGAGCCGGCTGGGGAAGGGAGGGAGATCCTGGTTGGCAGCAGGCAGCTGGGGGAAGGGAGGGAGTACCTGGCTGGCTGCTGCCAGCTGCTAGGGATGCTACCAGTGCATGAAGTTCATGCACTGGGCCTCTAGTAATAAATAAATAATAATATAAGAATAAATTGTGTTTCACATACTCACAACTATAAACCTACTTTTGCACCACCCTGAATATGTGATACCATTATTACCAATTCAAGTTATGATATGTAAGTTTATATTTGAAATAAATCCCCAAAATTACAACTTGCCAATAAAATAATATTTAGGGAAATATATTGCTTGTGAAAGTCCTAATATGAATGAAAAGGTCATTACATTATTTTATTGATTAGGTATTTTGTGTAATTTGACCATAATTTATATTTTCCTCAAAAGTCAAGCTTTCTACACTATTACTTATCTACCTGATCCAAGGAGGTAAAAAGAAAACGCAGGTTCCAGAAAAGTCTTTGCATTTTATAGCTCTGGGAATACACTGCCTGTGTTTTCTTGGTTTCTTGAACAACTTTAAATTGATTGTTATTTTATACATAGCTTTTAATTTTGTATGCTAAAAACCTAGATTATGTAATCATGGCTGCTTAAATTTAGAAATAAAATAATGATGATAACATTATAACTTCTTCACTGGCTCTAAATGTCATGAAGGTTATTGGTGATAGCAAATAAATAACAGTTGAAATTTAGGCCAAAATAAACCTTATTTATAAAAACTGTTAAAATTATTAAAGCTAAAAATTTTAGTTGCCATTTAGTTTATTTGAACAGTTTTAAAGGAAAGTAATCCCATGTTAAATTTTAGTTGTCAAGGTATACAATCAACAAGAAAGTTAAAATTTTGTAAATATTTGTTTTGTTTTATTACCATAAAGTAATGTCTTATTGGGAAATATTTGCATAGTACATACAAATATAAAATGAAGTGAAATTTTACTAATTATGCTCTACCAAAGACTACATCTCTTAAAATTCTGGTATATGAAATTGGAATTTTACTCTATACCCATCTTATTTTTAAAAAGTTATTATACTGTAACAATTATATAGTATTTATCAACATGATTCTAATAGCTCCATAATAATTATATTTTCAAGGTCCACACTTTATTTAGAAATTATTTTATTATTAAATTATTATTTATTTGTTTAACTGATGTTCAGTTAATTTTAAATTTACCCATAATCCTATCTAATAAAGAGGGAATATGCTAATTGACCCTGAAGCTGTTGCAAAGATGGCGGCACCCACAGCCAATAAGGAGGGAATATGCTAATTGACTGACCCGCCCTCAAAGATGGCAGTGCCCACAGCTATAAGATGGCCGGCAGGGGAGGGCAGTTTTGGGCAATCAGACCAGCAGGGGAGGGTAGTTGGGGGTGACCAGGCTGGCAGGGGAGAGCAGTTGGTGACAACTGGGCCAGCAGGGTAGGGCAGTTGGGGGCAACTGGGCTGGCAGGGGAGCAGTTAGGTGTCGATCAGGCTGTCAGGGTAGTGGTTAGGGGGTGATCAGGCTGGCAGGCAGAAGCAGTTAGGGGCAATCAGGTAGGCAGGCAGGCAAGCAGTTGGGAGCAGTTGGACATCCCCCGAGGGGTCCCAGATTGAAGAAGGTGCAGGCTGGGCTGAGGGACACCCCCCCAGTGCATAAATTTTAGGCACCAAGCCTCTAGTTAGACATTAAGCCAAATAATATATTCACACAAAGGTTTGGAACATTTCTAATTTCTTAATCTTGTTCTTAGAACTTAAACATTTTAAGAAACTGAATGCATTTATTACATATTATATATTGCATTTCAAAATTTTAAATTGTGATATTTGGTTCAAAATATATTATTTTTCCAGTATCCTTATCTTGATTAGATATTTCATAGCTTAAGTAAATTTAGTTTGTTGTGTAACAATTCTATGAAATAAAAACTTAACCTCAAATAAACCAAATAAATAGTATTATCAAGATTTCTCTAACATTTTGAAATGCAACTTTCACTAATGAATGAAATATTGACACAAATTTGAAACTTCTCTTGGATTATTACAATCTGTTCATTGATTAACCTTTTTTTTTAGTAAGCCACACTCTTTTTAGTTTTAGATTATTTTATTGAACTAAATAGTGCTTAATCAAGTACTAGTCTAAGTATAGTACTTAAAAATATTGGCTAATTTTACTTGTGTCATATATAATTAGACATTTAAAAACATCATATCAATAATAGAATAATAATTGAATTAAACCCATCAGCTAATTGGATATTTTGGCATTGTAGTAATCAATGTTCTTCAATAATGCTGCTGAATAAAATATCAGAAAATCTGAGAGGCTTGAGACAACACAAATCCTATATAATAAAAGCATAATATGCAAACCTACTGGATAGCAGAACAACTGGTTGGCGGGGGACGGGGCTGGCGAGCAAATGGCGCCAGGCCAGCCAAGGCACGTGCCAGCAGGCAGAGGGAGGGGATGGTTATCAGGGGGCAGTGGCAACAAGCAGTGGCAGATGGCAATTGGGGGGGGGTGAGGCAGAGACAGCCAATCGCCAGATGGCACCATCTCCTGATCAGCCCGGACAGTCACCTCCCGCAGAGGGAGGCCAGACTGTGGCTTAGGAATGCTCCCCAAGGGGACATCCCCTGAGGGCTCCTGGACTGTGAGAGAGTGCAGGCCAGGCTGAGGGACCCCCCCAAGTGCATGAATTTTCATGCAGCAGGCCTCTAGTATATATATGTATATGTATATATGTATATGTATGTATATGTATATGTATATGTATGTGTATATGTATATGTATATGTATATGTATGTGTATATGTATATGTATATGTATATATGCATATGTATATATGTATACATGTATATATACTAGAGGCCCGGGGAACGAATTCCTGAACTGGTGGGGTCCCTTAGCCTGGACTGTGGGATTCTGCTGAAACCGGCTCTCCAACATCCCTCGAGGAGTCCCAGATTGCGAGAGGGAGCAGGACAGGCCAATGGACCCCACCGGTGCATGATTGAGGCCGGGGTAAAACGCCAGAGGTTGGCCAGCCAGGGAGGGACCATGGGAGGGCTCCAGGGCATGTCCGGCCCATCTCACTCAGTCCCAATTGGCCGGACCCCAGCAGCAAGGTAACATATCAGTAGGAGCATTTGCCCCTGGTGGTCAGTGCACGTCATAGCGAGCAGTTGAATGGCCTTAGAATATCATTAGCATATTATGCTTCGATTGGTTGAACAGATGACCAGATGACTGGACAAGTAACATATTAGGCTTTTATTATATAAGATATATATATATATATATATATATATATATATATATATATATCCTATCTAATAAAGAGGTAATATGCAAATTGACCATCACACCATCACAAAGATGGCTGCACCCACAGTGGAGGCCCAGTTTCCGTAACAAGCCTTAATGAGCAATCAGCAGGCACCTGAGGCTGTGTGGTGCTGGGACAAGGCAGGGGACCTGAGGCTGCACCCCCCGTTTGGTGGGGCTTGACAGGGGACGTCAAGCCATGCCCCCCTACCCTGACACCAAGCCAGGGACCTCAGGCCGGGCCCCCCAGTCTGGTTCCAGGCCGGGGGATCTCAGGCCATGCCCCCCACATGACAGGGCTTGACGGGGGACCTCAGGCCATGCCCTGCGCCCTGGAGCTGGGCCAGGGGACCTCAGACTGTGCCCCGCACCCTGGTGCTGGGCCAGGGGACCTCAGGCCATGCCCTCCACCCTGGCACCAGGCTGGGGGACCTGAAGCTGCAACCCCCCCACCCTGCAGGGTTTGACGGGGGACCTGAGCCTGCACCCCCTATCCTATGGGGCTTGATGGGGGACCTGAGGCTGTGCCCCCTGCTGGCGGGGCTTGACAAGGGTGGGGCCGGCTAGGTCTGGATCTTACCCAATGCGGGTGGGGCCGGCTTGGTCTGAGTCTCGCGCGATTTTGAGGCGCTGCAGGTGGGCATGGACTTGCTTCTGGGTCCTGCGGCGTGCCCCAGACTCTGACAGAAGGGAGATTTTAATTTACATTTTACTAATTTTATTTCATCTCTGGCACTTCTATTATAGAGAAAGGGCAAATAGCAATATTACAATATTTCCTCCAATTAATCCCCTTTTAATGTGCATGAATTTTGTGCACCAGGCCACAAGTGTGTGTGTGTGTGTGTGTGTGTGTGTGTGTGTGTGTAATAAAAGTGTAATATGCTAATTAGACCAAACAGCCAAATGATCTTCCGGACATCATTTTGGACGTCCTTACAGACGACCTTCCAGATGAAGTTGTGGGGGCCAAGGCAGAGGTAGTTAGGGGCGACCAGGCAGGCAGGTAGAGAGGTTAGGGGTGATCAGGCAGGCAGGCAGAGGCAGTTAGGGGCAATCAGGAAGGCAGGCAGAGGCGGTTAGGAGTGATCAGGCAGGCAGGCAAAGTGGTTAGGGGCAATCAGGCAGGCAGGCAAGCAGTTATGGGTGATCAGGCAAGCAGGCAGAGGGGTTAGAGGCAATCAGGCAGGCAGACAGAGGGGTTATGGGCGATCAGGCAGGCAGGCGAGTGGTTAGGGGCAATGAGGTAGGCAGGCAGAGTGGTTAGGGGCGATCAGGCAGGCAGGGGAATGGTTAGGAGCCAGTGGTCCCTGATTGAGAGAGGGATTTCCGACTGTTTCTGTGGGATCAGGCCTAAACTGGCAGTCAGACATCCCCTGAGGGGTCCTGGATTGCGAGAGAGTGCAGGCCAGCCCCCAACCGCCCCAATGTACCAGGCCTCTAGTGTGTATGTGTGTGTGTAAATAAATGTATTTGCATGTACTATGCTTTTTAAAAATGTATCTTTATTGTTGAAAGTATTACAGATGACCCCTGTTTTCCCCCATTGGCTCCCTCCACTTTTCTCCCACTCCCTTACCAGGCCTTCTCTGCACTATTGTCTGTGTCCATGGGTTATGCATATATGCATGTAAATTATTTGGTTAATCTTCTCCCCATCCCATTCTCTCTGACATTTGTCAGTCTGTTGCATGCTTCCATGTCTCTGGATCGATTTTGTTCATCAGTTTATTTTGTTCATTAGATTTACATATAAGTGAGATCATGTGATACTTGTCTTTCTCTGACTGGCTTATTTTTCTTAGCATAATGCTCTTCAGGCCCTTCCATGCTGTCTAAAAGGGTAACTAATGAATACTTGTTTTTATTTTCGACATTTATGCAGTTTCACTTTATATATATTTTTTATTGGTTTGTTTACTTTTTTTATTTAACACTAACCAAGGGTATTTTTTGTTTGTTTCTATTTTGTTTTTCTCTTTTCTTTTTTTAAAATATATTTTATTAATTTTTCACAGAGAGGAAGGGAGAGGGATAGAGAGTTAGAAACATCGATCAGCTGCTTCCTGCACACCTCCCACTGGGGATGTGCCCCCAACCAAGGTACATGCCCTTGACCAGAAACCAACCTAGATACGCAGGGGAGAGAGATAATGCAAGGGAATGAAAATCAGGAGTAGAATAATTGAGAACAATGTTGATTGCTGTCTTCTATAGAGTTAAACATTCTTTTTAAATATATATTTTTATTGATTTCAGAGAGGAAAAGAGAAGGAGAGAGAGATAGAAACATCTATGATGAGAGAGAATCATTGACCGACTGCCTCCTGTTCGCCCCCTACTGGGGATCGAGCCTGCAACCCGGCATGTGTCCTTGACCAAAATCAAACATGGGACCCTTCAGTCCGCAGGCCATGCTCTATCCACTGAGCCAAACCAGCTAGGGCTAGAGTTAAACATTCTTACATGCAAATATGACTTTCAACAACCTGAATCAAATAATCCAATGGCTTTCTAGGGTTAAAACCTAAATTATTTTGCAAAATATGGAAAGTCATTCTTGACTAAAACCCTTTAAGGGGTCTATCTTCGTCTGCACCAATGACTACATGAGTCCATATTTTGTCACCTCTCCAGTTTTTTGAACATGATAATGACAATTATTAAGATGCTGCTGCTGATTATGATAATGTTATATTTTTTCATACAATTATGACATTTTTGTTTCAGACTCTAATGTAACTACTTTACCTGCCTTAACTAATTTAGTCCTCAAGATATCTACATGAGATTTGCACTATTATTAAAGCTGAAGAAACAAAACACTTAATGGTTAGGTTCACATAACCAGTAAGTAGTAGAAGCAAATTAAGAAGGTTAGGAATGGTCATCATACTCCTAGTAATAGCTAACATGTTTAGAATGCTTATGAGTACAGGCATATTTTCAAGCAATTTTTAAATATATCACTTATGATTTTCTCTACCATTCTATAGAATCTATAATGTCATTGTCCTAATTTTATAAATGACAAAAAATTGAGACATAAATCTAATAAGTGGTGGGAAAGGATCTAAAACTAGGACTGTAATTCAAAGTCTATACTCTTAGTCAGATCAGTTACTTAATAAGTTTTACTAGGATTCTGGCCTACATTTCATTCAATAGATCATGAGAGGCCATGGAAAACATTTTAACATGGGAATGAATGTTGTAATAACATATTATGGAAATTACTATTTTTTCTGTCAATAATTGAGGTACAGAAAATCTTGAGGCTAAGAGGAGATGCAGTTTATAAATCATAAACATCTAACAATGTTATTAACATATATTATAGGAAAAGAGCATTTTAAATTCTATGCTTCTTAATGAACTTATACTGCACATTTTTATGAATTATGAAGCACACAATAGAGATAAAAGACTGAATTATAAAATAATAATTCTAGTTCCTGTAATCCAAAAAGTTGAAAAAAAATTGAGGTCCATATCTTGCTTGAGATTGTATGGCAATTTTAACGGTAAAGCCTACATAAGGAGAATTCAATTTCTAGTATATTTCTTATGATTAAAACCCAGTTAGTCATTAGTAAGACACTTATTGCTACAGAAAGAAATTTTAAGTTCCAGATCTATGAAAATTGAGATATATTGGTATTTGAGATATATTGATATTTGAGACACATTGGTATTTGAGATACATTGGTATTATATCTCTGGTAAATAATTAATATCATATATATATATATATATATATATATATATATATTGACTTCAGACTGAAAAATAAGTATCAGTGCATATTAGATATACCTCCAAGTGTATTGTTTTCTTTTTATTTTAGCTCATGTTGGGTTTCTAACTTTTAAAATCTTTTAAAGTTATCATTATTGTTGTTTTACTTTCCAGAGAAGAGAATAAAAAATTCCATTTCATTTATTTAAGTGTAAAAAATATTTCAAATCCATCATGCTAAAATATTTCAAATCCATCATGCTAAAACAGCAGTTCAGTATCAGGTAAGAAATATCTTAATAATTTTCTAAAGTACATTCTAGCAACCCATTTATTATAATAATAAATCTGCAGGAAAACTCAAATCCCATGTGCAGACAAGATTAAATCTGATTTCTCTTCTCTCAAGATGCAGAAAATGAAAGTTATTAGTGACATTTGAACTCCTATGCTGTCTCTCATTTCTAAGTCATATGCTAGTAATGCTAAAAAATCCTATGCCATAAAAGTAAGTCTTTTACAAGATTCATGGATTTTGCTGGTGATCCTTTCACCTTTCAGACTCTTTCAAATATGGTTCATATAAACTGTGACACAAAATCATTGTGGGATAACCTTGGTTCATGGGAAGTTAACGGTGGTCTCTGTTAAGTGTCCCCACACAGCTGACTGTTAGTACTACCATGGCTTGTTCAACACTGAAGTCAAAGGTTGAGTCTGAATGGATGAAATTCTACTACATAGCATTGAGTAAAAATCCAGTCTTCCTAACTGGAAGTAATATCTTCTCCATCAAAGCTCTCACAGTAATTTAACTGTCTAGCTTTTATGGTACTTTCCACTTTCTATCTTGTATTTCAGTTAATCACAAACCTATTTCTACAAAAACCTCTTGAGAACAGGATAGGTGTCTTATTTGACTTTGCATTATGAGAACATAGCATAATAGACAAGAGACATTTATAATTCAACCAAAGTTTGTTAAATACATAAGTGAGTTAATTTTATTGAAATTAAAATTTGCTATTATAGACATGCAAAGTCTATAATTTCAGGGAGTACATTTGACCTTTTGCTTCAAACAATATAGTTTCACAAGTTGAATTACTCAGAGTTCAATGAAAGAAACAGAATCATAGGAGATATGTATTAAGAGATTTACTGTATAATTAAAGGTACCCTTAATGCTAATAAAATAACATGAAAAGAGGTTACAGAATACAAAGCATAAATATGTTGATGCCTTTGGCCTTATCTCAGGCAAGCTTAATTACAAAGACATGGGTGCCTGATGTACCTATAAAAATATTTTCCTGTGACTTAGAGCTATCAAACCTTACACCCACTTATGGTATTACTGAGAAAGAGCAAACATCATCATAATGGCCTACCAGTGAATACTTGTAGCTTGGCTCTCTAGACCAGTGATGGCGAACCTATGACACGCGTGTCAGAGGTGACACACAAACTCATTTTTTTTGGTTGATTTTTCTTTGTTAAATGGCATTTAAATATATAAAATAAATATCAAAAATATAAGTCTTTGTTTTACTATGGTTGCAAATATCAAAAAATTTCTATATGTAACACGGCACCAGAGTTAAGTTAGGGTTTTTCAAAATGCTGACACGCCGAGCTCAAAAGGTTCACCATCACTGCTGTAGACTATGAATCTGCAAATAGAAGCACATGCAAATGGAGAAAGGTTTTACATACAGACACATGCACACAAATGGTTCATGAAATTGTTCTCTGAAGACATCAGAAATCACAGGCTGGGACTCTCAGATACCAACTGGAGTTACCATTCACAGGTGGGACTTCAGGGAAGCCTCAGTTCTGTTTTTAAGACTTTTCCACTAATTGAAAAAGGCCCGTGCAGATTATCTAGGATAATCTCTCTTTAAGTCAACTGACTATGAACTTTAATCACATCAACCAAATAACTTCAACAGCAAAACCTAGATTAATCTTTGATTGCATAACTGTAGATTATAGTTTTCCCAAGTTAATACATAACAAAGATTGATGATAGTATCCATATCAAATAGTACCCACTGATTAGGAAATATAAACCAGTTATTTGACTGACAGGAGTGGACAGAATGACAAATCATATGTAGAATCATCAAATAAATCATCCACTCCTGATATTATGCAGGGTCAGTCTAACTTTCAGTTAAGGTTTCATTTCTGCAGATACACAGTCTGCCTAAGACTTCTGACACCAACTTCAAGTTGAGGGGTCCATTGGCCACCCTCACTTTGAAGCACTATTTTGTAGAGATCTGTTTTCCTCTTAGGCACATAGATCAGTAACCCATTTCACTTGATTTCCCCACCTGGGCTATTCTTCTGGAAGCTCCTAATTATGTCCTGAGACTACTTGACATGTGAACAGTAAATTTTTTTTCCTGATGCCCCAGGGTGTCAATAAGTTTTGTTTTGAAACTCTAGTGACAAATTGTCAACTGAGCGATACTGAACATTCCTATTTATCAATAAGGAGATATTTTTTGAATTATTAATTTTTTTCTGAAACTTTGAAAATTGTCTTCTTCACTATGGATTTATTACTGCCCTTGAACATATTGATTTTTTTCTGCCTTGACTACTTTTAAACAGAATCAAGTGACTACAAATCTTGCAATTCTCTTTCACTAGTAATTGACTAGATCATTTTCATAGCAGAAAGCAAATTCTAATGGAAGTTGAGCAAGAGTGCTTTTTTATTTCTTCCAAGAATGAAAACGATAGGTCTTACACAATAATTACCAGGCCCTTGAAATGGTCATTAATTCTGTTCTACTCCAACTGAATTTTGACGTCTAGTCATTCAACTCAAGCATAAGATGAAAACTATTTAATATTAAAGACTATGTAAGGCTGACATACTTAGAAAATAATGGGCCTATTAATAATTATTTTCTATGCAACTTTTTGTGGAAACTCAGAGACATTATACAATACATTCCTTTGACTTTATTAGGTCTTTGGGTAAGACTTAAAAAAGCTCCACATACCACAGAGGATTACCATCTTAGGTAGAAGGTCGTAACATTTGAAAATCTTTCTAAATATTCTGGGTGTGGTGTTTGTCTACTCTGCATAGCTGACATTTTCCCATTTGATCCTAGTGGGACATTATGTTTTCTGCCTTTAGACATTGATGTACCTGGAATTAATGTTCTTTTCAATGATGGGAATGTGTTGTTGGTGTTTGCAAACATAGGCAGCATTAAAAATGCAATTCTTGCAAAGCATATTGCAAGTTTATTTCAGGATAGAGAATAGTAAACAAATACAGGGAATAACAAGTGGCTTTGCTTATGTAATATAACATATATTTTCATCTTAAGAGAGGTATTCATTATTTATATTGAACCAAATTACCCAATACATAAGACTACAATAAGAAAGAAAAAAATATGTCCATATTAAAATAATGCATTGTTAGGAAATACAAGATAATTATAGGACAAAAAGGTACATGACTCCGTTTTTAAAAACAAATAAAACTTTTCTGTTTTCTGTTTTTACAATGCTAATTTTAAGATCCTTTGTCTTGTTGAACTCTAACCAATAGAATTTTAGTCTTCAGAGTTCACAATTTTATAACCTCTATTAACAACAAGTAGTAAAAAAAAAAAACAGAACAATTTAAAAGTAGAAAAAAACTGTATTATGCTACTGCTATTGTTGCAGAAAAGGGGGAAAATGTTCATCATAATTATATTTGTTCTGATAAAATAGCAAATGGCAAATTCTATAAAAGTATCAATCTTATTTTTTACTTCAGTATGAACAAGTGTAATCTACTGCTGTTCATGATTGTATAATTGTTGTTATATTGTTCTCCATGACTTGCACTTTTATCTTATTAATGATGCCTTTCAATAAATAGAAGTCTAATGTCTTAATTACTTTTTTATTGTTGTTCATATTTTTGTATCCTATTAAAGGAACCAACACCCACCCCAAGTTTACAAAGATTTTATTCTAGGTACTTTAGTGTTTTAGCACATATATGTAGACAGTTTATCAAGTTGTAGTAATGTACTGTGCATATTCTTTGTTAATGGGCAAGGTGTATTTTTGTCCATTAAGAATTCTAATTGTTGCAGCTCCATTTATTGAAAAGACTTTTCTTCCCCTACTGAATTACTTAGCAACCTTGTCAATTGAGCATATATGCATGGGTCTATTCTTAGGCTCTATTGTTTCTTTGATCTACATATCTGTCCTTATTTTAATGTAAGCTTTGAAACCCATTCTTCTTCATCAATATTGTTTGGCTACTGTAGGTTACTTACATTTCCATAAATATAATCAATTATTAATTTCTACAAACCACTGGTGCAATTTGATAGGGACTATGTTGAATCAACATATTACCTGTAAAATATTAATATATTTTTATATTGAGTCTTCTATTCTTGAATATTAAGTATCTCTTTGTAGGTCTCCTATAATTTCTGTAATTTGCAGTTTAAGTATTCAGTCATTCAACATATTTTGTTCAATTTAAACTTAAATATTAACTATTATTTATTAGAACTTTGTGTTCCAAGCATCTATCTTGTGTATGTGTGTGTATATATAAATATATATATATTTAATTAATTTTGGAAAATTGGCCTTTTATCCTGTGATCATGCTTCTTTATTCAATCAATATACATTTTATTTTTTATTTTTGTCTGGTTGCACTGGCAAGGAATTCCACAAAATGTTGAGTGGAAGTGAAGAGAGTAAAAAATCCTCAACTCAATCCTTATTTTAAAGGGAATGTTTAAGTCATTTTTCCTTAAGTATGATGTAAAGATGTGGCTTAATTTTTTAGAGTGTCACCCTATGCACCAAACGGTGGTGGGTTTGATTCCAGGGCAGGGCACATACCCACATTGTGGGTTTGATCCCCATCCAGGTGCATGCGGGAGGCAACCAATTGATCTCTCTCTCTTTCTCTCTTCCTCTCTTCCTTCCTCTCTCTGAAATCAAATTTAGAAAAAGGTAAAATAAAAAACAATAGGTATATCCCAAATTCCATTTATTGGAATGAGAAAGATCTTTTAAAATTTGTATTGTGCTTTTGAAATAATATCTGAAAACCTTTTGATTAATTCAAGCTCAATAATATTTTCTTCCAAAAATTTTATATTTCTAGCTTTTACACTTAAGTCTAAGACATATTTTGCATTATTTTTATGTATGGTGTAAGGTGTTTAAATTATTTTTGTGTGTAAATATATAATTATTACAGGATTTTCTTAAAAGTCTACCATTTTTCCACTAATTTTCTTGATACCTTTGTAAAAAAAATCAGTTGATTATGTTTTTAGGTTATATTTCTGGAATATTAATTCTGTTTCATATACCAATATTGAAACTAAAATGTGGTGGTTGGTTCCAAGTTTGTTGTCTCACAAAATTGAGGAATGAATTTACCGACAAAGATGGTTAGTGGAAACAAAGTTTATTGAGAGATAGACAGACTCCCTCCCTCAGCCCAGCTGGGTTGCCTTAGCAACTCCCACCAGCTGGTTTCCCTTGTTCTACTTCCTCCCCCCATGGCCCAGTCCCTGACTACCTAGCTTCCTTCTGTCTCCTCAATATGTCTATGCTTAAACCAGTACCACATAGTGTTGATTACTGTAGATTTATACTAAAGTAAGTTTTGAAATAAAAAAGTGTAATCCTTCCAATTTGTCTAAAAAACATCCTGCTGAGATTTTGATAGATTTCATTGAACATATAGCTCAATTTGGGGAGAATTACCATCTTAACAATATTGAGTTTTCTGATCCATGAACATGAAATATTTCTTCATTTATTAAGATTTTTAAGTTATTTCACTAACATTTTGTAGTTTTCAGAATACTAGTGTGCTTTTGTGAAATTTATTTCTAAGTATTTTATTATTTTTGATGCTCTAAGGCTGAAATTGATTTTTAAGTTCATTTTCAGATTTTTATTGCTAGATAATATATAAATTCTGTATATTGATCTTGTATAAGGTAACATTCTAAATTTCCTTAGTAGTTCTAGCATGGACTTGCTTAGGATTTGCTTCAGCAGCACCAAGTTGTCTATAAATAATGACATTTTTACTTATTTCTTCCCAGTATGGATACCTTTAAATGCTCCCCTTGCTTTTTTTTTCTTTTTTTTTCTTCACTCCCCACTCCTCCCACTTATTCCACTGGCAACAACCTCCTGTACAATATTAAAGAAAAGTAACAAAGCAGACATCCTTGAATTGTTCCTTATTTTCAGGACAAGCATTCAGTCTCTACTTTTAAGTATGATGTTACCTGTAGTATCTTCATAGATATCTATCGTAAGATTAAGAAAAATCTACTGAATTCCCAGCTTGTTAAGAGCTTTTTATTAGAATACTAGTGACCCAGTGCACGAAATTCATGCACCGGGGATCCCTCAACCCGGCCTGCACCCTCTCACAATCTGGGGCCCCTCGGGGGATATCCAACTGTCGGTTTAGGCCCCATCCGGCAGAGATCCTGTAGGATGAGGCCTAAACCAGAAGTTGGACATCACTCTCACAATCCAGGACCACTGGCTCCTAACTGCTCGCTTGCCTGCCTGCCTGATCACCCCTAACCACTCTACCTGCCTGTCTCATCGCCCCTAACCACTCTGCATTTCTGCCTCATTGCCCCTAATTGCTCACCTGCCTGCCTTATTGCCCCTAACTGCTCACCTGCCTGCCTTATTGCCCCTAACCTCCTCTGCCTCGGCCCCCGCCTCCGCAGCTTCATCTGGAAGGACGTCTAGAATGATGTCGAGAAGGTCGTTTGGCTGTCCGGTCTAATAAGCATATTATGCTTTTATTATTATAGATTTTTAAATTCACAGCAAAACTAAGGGAAAAGTATAGAGATTTTCAATTATCATTTCAATCCAACCAACACAAATACATAGCCTCCTCCTCCAATATCAACATTCTGCTCCAGAATGGTACATTTGTACAACTGTTGAGCATCATTACCTAAAGTCCATAGTTCACGTTATAGTTTACTCTTGATGTGGTACATTCTATGGGCTTAGACAAATGTGTAATTACATGTATTCACAATTATAAGTAGTTTCACTGCCCCTAAAATCCTTGGGCTTCATATCTTCATCCCTCCCTCACTAATCCCTAGCAAACACTGACCTTCTTACTGTCTCCATAGTTTTGCCTTTTCTAGACTGTCATCTAGTTGTAATTATATAGTATGTAGTATTGTCAGATTGGCTTCCATTATTTAGTAATGTGCATTTAAGTTTCCTGTAAGTCATTTTATAACTTAATAGCTCATTTCTTTTTTTTAAATATATTTTTATTGATTTCAGAGAGGAAGGGAGAGGGAGAGAGAGATAGAAACATAAATGATGAGAGAAAATCATTGATTGGCTGCCTCTTGCACACCCCCTATTGGGGATCAAGCCCGCAACACGGGCATGTGTCCTGCCAGGGAGTCAAACCATGACCTCCTGGTTCATAGGTCAATGCTCAACCACTGAGCCACACCTGGCAGGCAATAGTTCATTTTGTTTTAGTGCTGAATAATTAATATTCCTCTGTTTGGATATACCATAATTTATAAATTTACCTACTGAAGGACATCTTGGTTTTTCAAACTTTTAGAAATTATAAATAAAGCTGCTATAGACATCTGTGTGCAGGTTGTTCTGTAGACACAAGTTTTTAACTTTTTATATATATACTAGAGGCCCGGTGGACAAAATTCTTGCACAGGGAGGGTCCCTGGGCTTGGCTGGTGATCAGGGTTGATCAGGTTCCATGCCTCCCTGCCTCCCTCCCTTTCCCTCAATGCTGATTGGGGCCTGCTGGACAGGGGGAGGGGCTGCGGAAGGTTTCCATCCCAAGTTTGGAACATGCAGGAGGCAGCTGATCAATGATTCTCTATCATCATTGATGTTTCTATCTCTATTTCCCTCTCCATAATCCATCAAATATATATTTTTAAAATGCAGGTTTTTAGAGAAAGAAAGGTAAGGCAAGGGAGCTATTGAAAAAAAAAGGATGGGGGGCATTTGAGATCTTGCTCACATTTCAAATAGGATAACAGAAGGTGGTCCTCAGGGATTGACAGGTGAGGAGTGGCAGTGGGTGGAGCAGTGCACTAGGGGCTGAGGAACGGGCTGTAATGACTGAGAATGTCTGTGACAGTGACACCAAGCATATGTTGGGGCAATTGCTGGGATCATTCATCCCAAGAGGTTTTGATTCCAGACCGAAGGAGTAACATGGAGATCAGCGAGCCCTTCTTAGCCTAGAAGGTGACACAGGAGGCAGTAGCGGGCTTCCCTGCTTCCTTACAAATGTAAACAGTGTAACTGGACATGGATGTCAGTCACACGTCCAAATCGATTCCCAGCCAGCCCTGGTAGCTGTGTCCTGCCACTCTCTGGCTGTGCTGCAGTGCTATTGGCTGGGGAGGCCAAAACCATGCTCCTGAGCACATGTAGTATATGAAGGGGTGGGCAGGAAGCTGAAAGCTGGAGTGACATGGCTTGGCCTAGCAGCACTGAGAAGGATGGGCATTAGCTGTTGGTGTGACCTGCTTTTGAGTTGGAGGGGCTGCACTTCCTGCACATCACCGGTGAGTTGCCACGAGCCATGAGACCAAGGGGAAGAAGGGTGGGGAGCACCGCCATTGTCGGCGCTTAGTCCTTCACAGTGCACCAGCTGGACCAGGAGGGTTTGGGGAGGCTTTTCCCTCCTGGAGCTGCACTTTCTAGGGCGGCGATGTCCAGCCACATTTTTTTCAAAAAAAAAAATTTTTTTTATTGGAAAGCAAGCTCTGGGCTTATGGTTCCTGGGATCCCTGGGCCATAGCGTGCGTCTCCAGGCCTCGCTGCATCCCCTCCCTCCTCCTGTGTTGAGCATCAGCCTGGCCTGAGCCATCTCACAATCCGGGACCCCTTGGGGAATGTAACAGTGCACCAAGCAGCAGGCGACCAGGGAGGAGCCTGAACTGGGGCTGGGCATGCCGCACTACTCTTGCTCATTCCGGTCCCCTGAACCTGCTGCCACAGCTCGGTAGTTTTGCAGCAGAGTCGGGAGAGGCTCCTGCTGCCACAGCTGCACTCACCAGCCATGAGCCCAGCTTCTAGCTGAGTGGTACTCCCCCTGTGGGAGGGCACTGACCACCAGGGGCCAGCTCCTGCATTGAGTGTCAATGCGCATCATAGCGAGGACTCTTTCCAGTAATTCCGCTGTAACAGTCGCTTAGGCTTTTATATATATACTAGAGGCCCGGTGCACAAAAATTTGTGCACTCGGGGGAGTCCCTCAGCCCATCCTGTGCCCTCTTGCAGTCTGGGACCCCTTGGGGGATGACCACCTGCTGGCTTAGGCCTGCTCCCTGGGGGATTGGGCCTAAGCTGGCAGTCAGACATCCCTCTGGCAGCCCAGGAGCCCTTGGGAGATTTCCACTTGCCAGCAGGGAGCAGGCCTAAGCTGCAGTTGGACATCCTTAGCTCTGCTGAGGAGGCGGAGAGGCTCCCACCTCCACCGCTGTACTGGCAGCCATCAGCCTGGCTTGTGGCTGAGCAGAGCTCCCCCTGTGGGAGCGCACTGACCACCAGAGGGCAGCTCCTGCATTGAGCGTCTGCCCCCTGGTGGTCAGTGTGTGTCATAGTGACCAGTCATTCCCAGTCTTTCTGCTGTTAGGGTCAATTTGCATATTACCCTTTTATTATATAGGAGTGCCTGGCCAGCCTGAAAGTTTGTTGCTTTGAGTGGAGCTCAGAGCTGCCGTGGCAAGCGAAGCTTGGCTTCCTCCATCATTGGGGGAATGCTCCAGCTCTGTGGCTGCCGGCTGCCATCTTGGTTGTGTTAATTTGCATATAGTCGCTCTGATTGGCTGGTGGGCGTGGCTTGGGGTGTAGCGAAGGTACGGCCAATTATCATCTTTGTCTTTTATTAGTGTAGACTAGTTGCCTCGTGCACGAAAGTCATGCATGGAGGGGTGTCCCTCAGCCTGGCCTGCACCCTCTTTAAGCTGGGACCCCTTGGGGGATGTCTGACTACTGGTTTAGGCCCGATCCCTGCGTGCTCTCACAATCCAGGACCGCTGGCTCCTAACCACTCACCTGCCTGCCTGCCTTATTGCCCCTAACCACTCTTGCTGCTGGCCTGATCGCCCCCAACTGCTCCCCTTACAGCCTGATCACCCCTTCCAGCCTCTCCTCTGGCCTGCTTGCCCCCAAATGCTCCCCCCCCCGCCAGCCTGATCACCACTAACTGCCTCTGTCTTGGCCCCGCCACTATGGCTTTGTCTGGAAGGATATCCGGAAGCTCTCCCGGAAGGTCTCTCGTCTAATTAGCATATTACCCTTTTGTTAGTATAGACTAGAGGCCCGGTGCACGAAATTCATGTGGGGGGGGGTCCCTCAGCCCAGCCTGCACCCTCTCACATCCGGGACCCCTCTGGGGATATCCTAAACCAGCAGTTGGACATAACTCTCTTAATCCAGGACTGCTGGCTCCTAACTGCTCACCTGCCTGCCTGCCTGATCACCCCTAACCACTTTGCCTGCCTGCCTTATCATCCCAACCCCCCTGCTTGCCTGCCTAATGCCCCTAACTGTACACCTGCCTGCCTCATCACACCTAACCACTGGCCTGCCTGCCTGATCACCCCTAACTTGTTGCCTGCCTGCCTGCCTGATCGCCCCTAACCACCTCTGCCTCATACCCCACTGCCATGGCTTCATCCAGGACGTCCATTATGAAATCCAGAAGGTCGTTTGGCTGTCCGGTTTAATTAGCATATTATGCTTTATATATATATATATATATATATATATATATATACACACACACACACACACACACACACACACACACACACACTGAGTGACCACATTATTATGACCACCTGACATTTGTAGGCAAATTAGCCGTACACTGCATAGTATGGGATATGGAAGCCAAAGGCCTGTTTGTACACCTTTGCTGTCTGCAGTTACAAAGATAAAACATCTCCAATTTGCACAGGAACACAAGGATTGGACAGTTGAGCATTGGAAAAATGTCATGTGGTCCGATGAATCACGTTTCCAGTTGCATCATGCAGATGGCAGAGTAAGAATTTGGCGGAAACAGCATGAAAGCATGCACCCCACATGCATGAGTACAACCCTTCAAGCTGGTGGGGGCAGCGTTATGGTTTGGGGCATGTTTTCCTGGCATGATTTGGGCCCTTTAATTCGTGTGGAACAACGTCTGAAAAGCACAACATACCTAAGTTTCATTGCTGATCAAGTTCATCCTATCATGTTGATGGCGTATCCCAATGGAGATGGCTTCTTTCAACAAGACAATGAACCATGCCACGGTGCTCTTATTGTGCAGGAGTGCTATCAAGAACATGAAGGAGACATTACCTTGCTTAGGTGGCCCCCACAATCACCAGATCTCAATCCAATTGAGCATGTGTGGGACGAAGTTAAAAGAGCCATAGGCAGCTGGTTCCACAACCATCACATCTCACAGAACTGGACAGTGGTATTCATCAGGCATGGTGTCAGATTCCTTGCATCACCTTTCAACCTCTTGTGGAGTCAATGCCAAGAAGAATCGCCGCAGTATTGAAGGCAAAAGGTGGCCCAACAAAGTACTGATGGGGTGGTCATAATAATCTAGCCACTCACGTTTAAATATATCCCACGTTCAAAGGCTGTTAAATCGCGTTGTTTACCCATATCTTCAGAAAAAAATCACTTCTACTGTCGTGGTAAACAACCTATTTCCCTATTTATAATGGTCTGGCCCTCTAGCAACTTCAGCACGAAATTATAGCTAATTTGCCTACAAACATTAGGTGGTCATAATAATCTGGCCACTCAGTGTGTGTGTGTGAATTAATATATATATAATTTCAAGAAGCAAGATTGCTGGTTCTCATGGTATGACTACATTTTTTTTAAAAAAAAACTGCCAAAATTGACTTCCAATCTGGCTGTATGCAATATTGTATTTCTACTAGTAATGAATGAGTATTTCCGTTGCTCCACATCATCATCAGCATTTGGTTTTGGTAGTGTTATGGGTTTTGTCCATTCTAATTCTAACAAATTTTTGGTATGTGATTAGAGGAAGTTTCTTGTCTTTTATTTTATTATGTTTTACATTAGTTAATTTTTTGTATCTATACCAACCTTACATTACTATGATAAATCATATTTGTTCATGCTTTACAGGTTGCTGAATTTGATACTACCTTGTTAAAAATTTCTGCATCTATAATCATGAGGAATATCAAAGCAATACCAACAACCAGCAAAGAGTTTATGACTCACTTTATTGTAATACTCAATTTATTATGCTGGACTGGAACCAAATCTACAATATTTATGAATTATGTCCTTAATTCATGTGTAAACTTATCTGGACCTAGATTTTTCTTTGTAAATAATTTTCTAATTACTAGTGCATTTTAAAATGTTTTATGGGTCTATTTATTTATGTATTTGCTATCAAGTCAGTTGTAGTCATTTGTATCTATGAACACTATTAATTTGATTTAAATTTTAATTTTTTAGAATATAGTTGTTCATTATATTCCCTTATAAACCACTTAGTTTCTGTTACAGTGTCCTTTTTTAGTTTTTATTTTGTTAATTTTATTGTCTCTCTTTGTTTTCTTTTTAAGTCTAATCATAGGTGTGTTAATATTTTCCAAAGAATCAATGTTTGGTTTCACTTATTTTTTCATTTATTTCTATTTCATTGATTTCTTTATAATCTTTATATTGTTTTCTTATGTATCCTTTGGGCGTAATTGGTTTTTCTGCTAGCTTTGTAAATTGGAATATTTGATTTTTAGTTTAGATCTTTCATCTTTTTTAAAGAGGTGTTGAAAATTAGTTTTATTCTCAGCACTGTTTAAGCTGCATTCCACAAATCCTGGTATGTGATGTTTTCATTTTCCTTTTTAAAAAAATATTTCTATATTTCTCCTTTGTGATTCTTTTTCTTGACCCATGGGTTACTTAGAAGTGTTAGTCACCCTACCCGCCCCCCCCCCACACACACACACACAAATGTGTGCGCATTTTCCTAATTTCCTAATGCTATGATATTCTGATTTGATTCTATGTTGATCAGAAAATTTATTTTATATAATTATAATTTACTAAAACTTGTTTTATGGCAATCCATGTTTTTTATCCTGGAGAATGTTCCGGGTGCACTTAAAAAATGTTTATTCTGTTCTTGTTTGCATGAGTGTTCTATTGATATTAGCTGGGTTCATTTCATAAATTGTGTTGAGAATGTATCTTGTATCCTTTTATTTTCTGACAAAATGTTGTGTTCACTAATTGAAAGTCAAGTACTATTCAATTATCCATTTTCCCTTAGGTATTTTTTTTTAGTACATGTTTCAAACAAAATCAGGGGCTATGTTATTATGTGCATACATGCTTACAGTTGTTATTTCTTCCTGATGTATTGACCCATTGACCATTATAAAATATTTATGTGTTGTAAAATAATATATTTTGTATTAATGTCTAATACTAAGATAGTCTTTTCAGCCTTCTTTGCTACTGTTTTGCATGGTTTATCTTTTTCTATCACCTTTCTTTCAACCTATTTTTTACTTTAAGTCTAAATCATGTCAATTTTAGACATAATATATAGTTTGATTATTATTATTATTATTATTATTATTATTATTATTATTATATTATGCTGCCTGACAATCTTTGCCTCTTTCTTGGAATGTTTATCAATTCTTAGTAATTGTAACTATTAATACTGTAGAATTAATTATTGGCATTTTATTTTTAGTTCTCTATATGACTGATGCCTCTTTTGTTCCTCTTCTGTGAGTTATTTTATGTTAAATAGATTATTTTTGATGTACCAATTCAATTCCTTTGGTGTTTTTCTTATTATTTTTTAGTTCTTTTCTTAGTGGCCACTCCAATTACCGTGTATATATTAACTTACACAATCTTCTTCAGAATGATCTTAAATTAACTTCATTATAAATACTGATGTAGCTTTAATATATAAAATCTAATTTGACAATGTTTTAATTTTATAATTTAAATGGGTTGCCCTGTTGTTTTTTGGCTAGCACATTTCAGCCAAGATGACTTTGGTCATTGTCTTCTAGTAATTTAATTTAGAAGTGTATGTGGGAATGTGTGTTTGCACATGTGCATGTATGTGTGCCTGTGTCTTTATTTGTATTATAGGTTCCTTTGAATTCATTAAATTTCCTGGACTTATAGGTTTATAATTTTCAATTTTGAATAATTTTTGTAATTTCTCTTCAAATATCTGTCATTTCCTCCATTTCTAGGATTCTAATTATGTGCACATGTGATGCTTAATTTTATATATCGACCTAACAGGCCATGGGTGCCAAAATTAAACATTATTCCTTCTCCTTGTGTCTCTGAGGGTTTTTCTGGATGAGATTGGCATGTGAATCAGTGGATTAAAGTAAATTTCTCTCACCAAGGTGGGTAGACATAATTCAATTCACTGGGGGGACTGAAGTTAAAAAAAAGACAGAAGGAGGAATTGACTCCTTTTTTCCAAACTCACTGTTTGAGCTAGGACATCCCATCTCATTTTTTTCTTGCCCTTATACTAGGATTTCCACAATTGGCTTCCTAATTCCAAAGCTTTCAGACTCAGACTCAATTATACCACTAGCTTTCCTGGGTTTTCAGCTGGCAAAAGGCAGTCCATGGGACTTCTTAGGCTCTGTGAGTCAATTTCTTATAATACATTTTTGTACTGGTTTTGTTTCTTTGGAGAACTGTGACTAATAAAACATACTATTGCCAAAACTGGTTTTGCTAAGTGGATAGAGTGTCAGCCTGTGGACTGAAGGGTCCCAGATTCGATTCCGGTCAAGGGCATGTACCTGGGTTGCGGGCACATCCCCAGTGGGAAATGTGCAGGAGGCAGCTGATCGATGTTTCTCTCTCATCGATGTTTCTAACTCTCTATCTCTTTCCCTTCCTCTCTGTAATAAATCAATAAAATATATTTTAAAAAAATAAATAAAAATAAAACATAGTATCATCTTATTTATATCATTGAAATACTGTTTATTTTCTTATGTGTGTGTGTGTGTGTGTGTTTCTCCTCTGTGCTTTAGTTTAAATAGTTTTCTTATACCTCCCAATTACTGAATTTTCTTCAACAACTTTTAATCTGATATCAATAACCCATTCACATTTTTTATAACTTATATTGTTTTTTTTTCAGTTAAGTTTATTTATAATATACTAGAGGCCCGTTGCAGAAAGATTCCTGCAAGAATAGGGCTTCCTGTGGCTTGAGCGAAGCAGAGAAGGGAGCGAAGCCCGCCTCATTCCGCTCCCACCTCTGCTGCCCCACTTGCTTCCCTCCCATCTATGTCGCCCTGCTTGCTTCTCCGCAGCTTCACTCCCTTCTGCAGTGCTGGGCTTCCTTCTACGTTGTCTTCCATCTTCGCTCCGCACCTGTGTATGCAAATTAACCACCATCTTTGTTGGGTTAATTTGCATACTCATCTGATTGGCTGGTGGGCGTAGCAGAGTGACACCAATTTGCATGTTTCTCTTTTATTAGTGTAGATTTTTTAGATGTTGTCTGCTAACTCTGTCCTCTCTGTTATTTCTGGTTTTGTTTTTTTTTCCTTTGGGCTGATATTCTCCAAATTATGGTTTAACTAGTGGACCAGTGCACAAAATTTGTGCACATTAAAAGGTAATTAATTAGAGGAAATATTTTAATATTGCTATTTGCCCTTTCTCTATAATAGAAGTGTCATAAATGAAATAAAATTAGTAAAATGTATATGAAAATAATATATAAATTTATTAATAAATAATCACAACATAATATAACAACAAAGACATGATATAAAAATAACAAAAACATGATGTAAAAACAACACTGATGCAAACAATGACTGATAAATTGATTAAACTTTTTCTAATATCTCCCTGTATACCACATTAAGAGTGAAAACACTTTCAGAGTGCTTGACTAATTTCCCTTATGCTGAAGTATTTAGAACTTTAACTTTAACATCACATTCTCTTCAAACTTGAGAGAAAGCAACATATAACTGACCATGTTCGAAAACGGGTTCAGGTAGGAATATTCCTACTTTGTCTAGAGTATGTCCTTGTGATTTATTAATAGTCATTGCAAATGCTGGCATCACAGAAACTGTCTTCAAATTACTTTAAATAGGAGGCCAGTGTCAGATGGGGACAAATCAATTCTTGGAATCAGAACAACCTCTCCTTCTGCAGATCCTGTTAATACTTCAGCTTTGATAATGTTAGTTTGCAATCCTTTGATAATAAATCTAGTACCATTACAAAGACCCCATTTACCATTAGGATTTCTCAGTAGCATGATGATTGCACCCACTTTCAATTTTAATTTATGACACGGCATTCCCGAAGGAGTAATACTATTAAGAAATTCGATGGAAGCCCTAACCGGTTTGGCTCAGTGGATAGAGTGTCAGCCTGTGGACTGAAGTGTCCCAGGTTCAATTCCAGTCAAGGGCATGTACCTTGGTTGCAGGCACATTCCCTGTAGGAAGTGTGCAGGAAGCAGCTGATTGATGTTTCTCTCTCATTGATGTTTCGAACTCTATCCCTCTCCCTTTCTCTCTGTAAAAAAGTAATAAAATATATTTTTTAAAAATTTGATGGGAAAATTTTCCTTTTCAGCATTATCTGTTGAATCAATGGAATCATCACTCAAATATGTGTGAAAATCTCCATCAAGTATCTCCCAAATTTCTTCATTTAATTTTTGAACGTGCTCATTTTTTTGGAGAAAGAATCGCACATTTAGATGTATTTTTAATATTACCTATAAATATAGTATTTCCAAAGGTAGCTTCAATAATAGATCCATTACAAATCATTTCACAGGGGATTTCAATAATATCTATTCCTAAATGAAAACTGCTATCAAGTTTGCCATCTTGATATTTGTGATAGAAACATCCCCAAACACTACAGTACTATAAACTCGTTTGTACTATGGCTGACCGCATAGCATGCAGTACAATACTGAGACATTGTTGAAAATCCCCTCTGAGAAGGAGAACTTTCCAACCAAACGCAACATTCAAATCCATAATTTCTCTTAGTAATCTACCTATGGCATTTATAGTATGACTGGATGCCATGGTGCATTCATCAACAATGAGAAGTTGGGCCTTTGTAATGGTTTTAACAACTTCACTCTTTATATCAAGTCTAGAAATTGAAGTTTCATTTAATGGATTTGGTAATTTATATTGGGAATGAAAGGTTCTTCCACCAAGAAGTAAATTTGCAGCAATTCCTGTAGACACTGTGGGTAAAACAGTACTACCACGACCTCTAATATAATGTATTAAAACTTTATAAAGATATGTTTTTCCACTACCACCTGGACCATCCAAGAAAAAAACATTTGGGGTGTACAGTTTGATCTTCGATGCCTGAAGTTATTCTTTCTATAACACCAAAGTCCTGTGTCATCCCCAGGACTAATCCCTCCTGTGGCTGCCTTACCCAGACCACAGGCCTCCTGGCCAGGGCTCTGCCCTCTGCTCAGCCTCACCTCCCTGCTCATCCAAGATCGACTCCACCCCCACTAACCCCCTGCTGGTCCCTTAGGCTATGTCATTCTCACTCACCCTCTCACAATCCGGGACTTGAACCAGGCCCCCGGCACAGGCGTGTGGATAGGCGTCCACCGCAGCCCCACCCCCGCTGCAAACCCCCCTGCTGTTTGGTCATCTGTCCGGTTGTTTAGGTTGTGACGGCCCCTAGCTTTTTATATATTAGGATTTTCCTGCTTTCTTTAATGTCTAATAATTTGGAATGGATAATGTACATTATAATAATATATTAGGTGGACTATTTGCATATTTTTCCTCCTAGCAAGGAGTATATTTACTTATACACCAGTTTTGGTTTTGAGGTTTATTTTATAATTCGTTAGAGAAGATTAATAGTATGCTTTACTCTAGGACTAGCATAGATATGAATCTGAGGTGTGACCCTTATGATATCTCCACTGAATAGCATGGGTGTTTAATATGGATTTTTCCATCTGGCTGATTGGAACTTAAGTGTCTCTGACATCTGTGAGCTCTGGAAATTTTTCAGCTACCTCAATCCTGTCATTCTTTGCCTGGCTCTTAAAGTTTCTCACTGGGCCTGCGTAAATGATCAAAGGGATTCATATCCCAATGCCTGTTTGATATTTTGGAGCTTCCTTTTTTCTGGTATTCTGATCACAATTTCTAGCCCCCTGTGCCTTTTTAAAAAATTCTATTTTCTATCATCTCAACTCAGTGAGATTGATGTGGTTTGTTTGTAGTCACCCTTCCTGCAAAGTAGTCTAGAAACTGCCTTTAAAAAGAAAGGCAGGTCAATCATAGGGAGCCCCATCGTTACTTTTCTTTTTTTAATTAATACAACCCACAGCTGTTTGATGTTAAATATTCAAACATCTTTGTCTCAAATATTTTGTCTTATGTTTCATTTGCTTACTATTGAAGGGCCAGTTATGTTATCATGACTGGAAGGAGCAATCTGTGTCTTAGTTCATTCTCATGTGAGTCTCAAACGTATGGTTAATTAGTATACCATTAAAAATGAGACCCTTACTGTATTCTCTGCAGAACTGTCACATTTATTTTTATTCACTTTATGTGTAGATTTATTATTTTATACTTAACAATGTAAAACCCATTGCTTTTTTTGGAAATGTTGAATTGTTTTATAACTTTAGGTAGGCCTTAGTTCACAAATTTAAAATTAATGCATATTTATTTTTAGTTCTACAATTATTTTTGAACAAGTAAGGCTTCTTTGCTACTTGGTAGTAAGAGTTCATGTATGAATTGATTATGTAAATTTAATTTGCTTTATTCAAATATATAGAAAATGATCTAGAATAATTTACTATTCTTTTTATTTTTATTTATTTATTTTTAAAATATATTTTATTGATTTTTTACAGAGAGAAAGGGAGAGGGATAGAGAGTCAGAAACATCGATGAGAGAGAAACATCGATTAGCTGCCTCCTGCACACCCCCTACTGGGGATGCACCCACAACCAAGGTACATGTCCTTGACTGGAATCAAACCCAGGACCCCTCAGTCCCCGGGTCAACGCTCTATCCACTGAGCCAAACCGGTCAGGGCTTTACTATTCTTTTTATTGATTTAAAATATTTATATTTCCCTGATACAAAATCTACATATTGTATATATAATATATACTTATAAATTTTTAATTTCAGCCTGCTTATTATTTTAGTTGTTTAGTAAATATTAATCACTTAACTAAAACTCCTTTATTGGTTTAGACCCAACATAAAGTGGCAGCAAACAGACCATTCATATTCGATGGTTATTTCAGATTATAGCTAGTATTAACCTAACTCATACAATCTTAGTCATCTATCATGACATATTTTGCCATCTTATGGAACTGGATGTAGGTTTTCAATGCAATTACAGAACATACTTATTTTTACTTCTTTAATTTTTATCTTGACTGCTCTAAGACTTTTTTACCTTAATACTTTTTCTGCTGTTATCTTGAATAATCACAAATTTGGAAAATTTAGTCTATGCTATTTATTTCCTAATTGCAAAGTTCATATTAAAGTATGTTGAAAAAGAGACTTCTATCACAGATGTTAATACATGAAATATCAAATTATTTATTAAATTTGACATTTACTTAAGGAACATATGACATTGTCTCTAATACTGATGAACAAACTGGGGTAGTAATAGGATCAAGTTATTTTGCTAATATTCTCAAACTGTCCATTAACTTCCTAAAGTGGGTTTTCAAGTTCCATGTAAAAATCATTCCGTCATCACACTTGATCACAATGACACTATAACAGATGTTTAAAATTGTTGTTATATCATCAAAAAAGTTGTTGCCTTATAAATGGTATACTTTTAGGTAAAACAATTACATGCACAAATATGAATGTATTTTGCTACAGATCTTTAGGAAAGCAATGTACCTATATTAAAACTATTTTTGACAGAAAAAGTTACTTATTCTATTTTTTTGTAATTGGCTTTATTTAAGTTCTACAAAATAATAAGCAACAATTCAGAGTATCCAAAACAGTTTGTTGGTGTTACACTGAAGTCTTACTGAAATAGATTACTTGGAGATCCCTGGCATGAAGGGACTACTTGTGTAGCTTATAAGAATAAACGCACTAATACTGACATGGTACATGGAAAACAGAAATAAACTTGAAAAAAATTCAAGGAATAATTAATTCCTCTTTAGAATTAAAATAATATTGAAGATTTCAGGAATTCTCTTCATGATAAAATTTTGGCAAAGCTTTGGCCTCTTCCGTAGTAGAAATTGGGTCAGGGTGAAAATCAGAGACTATAAACAGGAATGGGGTAAAGAGTCTACAGAACCCTACTGTTTGATTAATAGCATATATTGGATGGGGGTGAGTTTTAGTCCAATGTATGTAGAGATTCATCCAGGAGTACAGCAGGTATAGACTCCTGCTGAGTTTATAATCTGTAAATATTAAGTGTTCAAGGCATGGAACTTGGCTGTTCTTAACCAAAGTCAGATCTCTAATAGAGCTTAGTTCACTGAAAACCATTTAAGTTTAATAAACATTTACTGAGTGCATTATGTTACAAGGATTATGCTAATGGAAAGATACAGCATTATTAAGTCATAATCCATTTGTGACTCTTTGGCATATACAATCTTCTTGCTTATTATTCCTTGAAATACAGTATGATTTATTAAGGACCAGATTATTACCAATGTTCCATTTTGTTCCTTTACTTACCTCTATGCCATGACAAATCCTTATCAATGAAGGAACAGAAAAAATTATAAGTATCTGTATTCTCTGAGAAAAACTTATGATGTAAAAGGCATTTAAATGTCTAAAAGCAAGACATTTGTGTGTTCTATATGTTCATGCTTTAAAATCTAAGTAGCAAAAACTAGATGTTTTAAATGACTTTCTCCACTTACTCTTTGGAGACGTTATTTTTATTGTATTAGGTATAAAATGAATTCATTTCAGATACTATAAAGACACTAATTTGCAAAACTTTATATAAAAGAAATGTTGCTGTATAAAATATGAATTCCAATAAATATAGTAGCTAACTTATCTGGTAGCTTAAATCTGCTATAAAAAACCTTCAGGTGCAACAAAACACACAGATGATTGATTGAAGTTCCTACAATTAGAGCAAGAACTGCTACACATAAGAGTTATATACAGTATTTAATCGCCTTGGGAAAGAATAACCCATTTCCACTAAAATATGAAAGATTGAGCCTGCTGTCATCTAGAGCTGGTTCCACCAAGGAAATGGCTTTGATGGGCTTTCCTTAGATCTACACTTACCCTTCATTTGAATTTTTATGATTAGTTCTTAATTAAAATGGATGAACACTTTCTGCTTTATATATATTTAAATTTGCAGGTTGCTAATTACCAAATCTTACCTTGTCCTGCTGTTTATGTATGTATGTTTCTACTGTTAGGTCTGATCAAGTAATTGAATGGACTCCCTCCCCTGGAACTGACCTTTAGGCCACTTCACAAGGGACATCCCCTTCGCTTACACCACATTGCACTTGCAAAAACCACATTACACTTATCTTTCCCCTCAGGACCCACCCAGAGAATTCTCTGCCCAGAAAAAGCCTGCCTGGAGTCTTTTAAAATCTGACTCCCTGTCCCTGGGTGCTGGCACCATTTCAGGGCTCAGCCCATCTGGTTTCCAGACGACCTAATTCTATATAATAAAAGAGTAATATGCAAATTAACCGTCATTTCACAAAAAAGATGGCGGCACCTTTAGTGGCCAGGGTGGGACACTGGTGGCCCCAGCAACACGATCCCAGCAGGTAAGCGTGGCCCGCAGGCAGCACTCAGGAGGGCTTGCTTGGCAGTCACCAGGGCGACCCGGGAGCAGAAAAGCATGGCCCAGAGGCAGCACCCAGCAAGGCCTGCTTGCCCATCGCAGTGGTGTGGAGCAGGCAGGCCCCACAGAGAGCAGAGAACCATGGGGAGCAGGCCTAAGCCTTCAGTAGGACATCCCCTGAGGGCTCCTGGATTGGAGAGAGTGCAGGTCAGGCTGAGGGACCCCACCCCCATGCATGAATTTTGTGCATTAGGCCTCTAGTAAATTCATAATTCTTTACCCCTTTTGGCCTCATCCATTCCTTTTTCGATGACCCTAACATCTGTTTTGTTTTTTATCAAACTTTGTACTACTCAAACATTCTTGTATGAACTTATAGCAAGCAGGTATTTTACCCTTTATTGAAAATTATATGTATCTTTTGAAATAACAGTTTTCTAGCATGATAAAGTAATGGAGAACAAACTTATCTTTCTTTCATTAAGTATATAGAAACTTGGACAATATCTATAAAATAGCTTAAATATGTTTCAGACTGCCCACTAGTCAGTTTATAATAATGAGTAAAGCAAAACAAAACAAATAAGGTCTGATTATTTCAGTTTACTGTCTGGAGAGAGATTCCCAGCTGCAGGGAAAGAGAGCCCAATGGTCTGACTGAACTTAAGAAATACAGTTCATTGATTGGAGGGCCCAAATTTTTATGTAGGAAATTAGACATGAGTGGCTGGGATGGAGCCTGCCCTGGGGTCCTGAACAGGGGTCTGACCAACATTGCCTTCAGACCACCTCTCTAGGCGTGGCCCAGCAGAGTGCCAGTAGGCACATTCAAGCCACCTGGCTCTTAGCACAAGCTCAGAGGAAAATGACATGACCTCATTGCCAATATGACCTTACTAGGGCCCTGGACTAATTATAATAAAATTTGCATTTTGGCTTTGACCCTGCCCCCCCATGAATTTTTCTGCATACGTTATGGGTAAAGACATGCCCAGAAGAAATATAGTTTCTGTCAATCATCCCTGAATGCAAATGAAAGGCTCTACCCAGAAAATCCCTCTTTAAAGCCTAGGAGTTGGGGCCATGTCTCTCTCTCTCTCTCTCTCTCTCTCTCTCTCTCTCTCTCTCTCTCCTCCTCCTCCAATGGCCCACTCCTTGTTTGGAATGTATCTTCAATAAACCCCATTTTGCTTTATTTTCATATTTGTTGACCTTAAAATCTTTTCTGCATTGAGGAAAAGAACAGAGGTCCCAGCCAGTAACCTCAGTTGGTAATGAAATCAGCTAGAATTTGTATAACAAATACCAGAGATGAACGATGAAGCTCAAAAAACCTACATTAAGCTCAAAAGAACTGCAGAGGAAACCACTTACATTTTTGGTTTAGGATTGATTTGTATTTGTGTGAGAATAAACTGCTTCATGGCAGGAAAGGACTGCCTAATAGTTGTAGGTAGAATGATCCCCAGACCTCAAACACAGCAGGTTGTTTTCCAACTAGCAAGACTGTCTAGGCAGCAGTTCTCAACCTGTGGGTCGCGACCCCTTTGGCGATCGAATGACCCTTTCACAGGGGTCTCCTAAGACCATCCTGCATATCAGATATTTACGTTATGATTCATAATAGTAGCAAAATTACAGTTATGAAGTAGCACCAAAAATAATTTTATGGTTGGGTCACAATATGAGGAACTGTATTTAAAGGGCCAGAAGGTTGAGAACCACTGAGCAGACAAATATGCCCCATTAGTGCTGTGGACGGAAGAGGCCACATGCTAACCTGACAAGCTCAGGGAAGGCTTGCATGTCAGTCTTGCAAACTTATAGACCTAAAGTAACCACAAAGGATGGTCTGAAATTAAAACTTTAACTAAAAGCAGTTATGGTGGGTAGTCATGTTCTAGGCTGGTATTTTCCCTGAAGAGGTCAATTTTTACCCTAACTGAGACTATTGCCTTTTTGCATCTAAGATAACTATGAAATGTTAGAGTAACTTGTAACTTTCCTTTTTCCCCAGACCCCTGGGCACAACCAAATGCTGGGCACCAGGACAAAGACCATAAATTCCTTCGTTGTTATTGTTATCATGTTAATTATTGACTATTAACTATCCTGTATCCAACTAAATAATGTGTGTGTCATTTTACTTTTTATCCTTTCCCAGAGGTTTCCCAGCTTTGCTTTCTCCTGCCTCCCTAATCTATCATCAATGGATTTAATGTAAGCCACTTATGTCTCCTCCTTTGATGCAATGTATAAAAACAGGTGGAAATCTGCCATTCTCTGGAGCATTATCCCAATCCGTTGAGATTCTGCTTCCTGGCAATTGTTGGCAGTTTGGCTCAAATAAACTCACAAAAATTCTTTACTGGTTTGAATGTTTTTATGTATTTTATGTTAACAGTGCAAATAACTTGCTCTTGATAATGGCTGTTCTAAACCAACCACAAAAAAATTAAAAAAGCAATTGTGGTCAGAATCAAACCAATTCTCTAACTTCATCCAGAAAAAAAAGAAAGTAACACACACACACACACACACACACACACACACACACACACACACAACTAACTCCAGTGCTTAAAAAGTAAAAATTCACAAAACACACAAAACTTTTTTTAAATGGGGGAGGACAATGCAAATACAATTAAAACTCATTTCTTTGAGGTCTCCCATCTTGAACAATTTAATTCCTGACCAAATTGTTCACAGAAAAAAATGTCTGGGATGTGAAACAAAACTTTGATTTTTGACCTGACAACTCTTTCATGCTGATACCTCAGCATGACAAAGGTGTCTTTCAGGCCATCAAGAGTGCTAATGTTGCTAAGGGTGTGAAAGTGCTCACAAAACAGCAATCACAGGCAATTGAAGAGGCCATCAAGAGTGCTAATGTTGCTAAGGGTATGAAAGTGCTCACAAAACAGCAATCACAGGCAATTGAATAGGTAGAAAATCTGTTGTTGATTTGGATGAAGGAAGAGCAGTTAGCTGGTGATAACATTTTGGAGGCAGCGATAATATGAAAAATTTGTTTAAGGCTAGTAAGGGGTGATTCATTAAATTTAAGCAAAGAAGTGTTTATTTATAGATTAAAAAGTACTTTAGACATGTACTGTATATAAGAAATATTAAAACAGAGAATCATTTTGAGCATCTGGAGAGGATTAGTTCAGTTTGATAAGGGATTTTTGGGCTGGAACATGCGGTGTTCCCCTGGGCAGGATGGTTCCCAGGCTCTTTGCCTGTTGGAGTCAAAGAATGAATCCATGGACGGAAGATGGTAGAGCAAAGGTGGAAATTTATTGAAGAACAAGCACAGACTCCCACGTGGGGGAGCAGGAAAGGGTCCCATATCACAGACTCCCAAGTGGGGCGGGAAAGAGTCCCACTGAGTTGCTGTTTCCACTGTTTATAATGACTGCAAGTCCCTATGTCCTGATATCCTCTCTGATTGGTCAATATTCCCTTTTGAATTGGTTAATATAGTAACTCCTGAGCTCAAAGGTCAAATCTCACATGGGACACATGAGGCCCTCCTCCCTCATTGTCCTCCTATTCCTTCTGGGCTTTCTTCCTTCTTTATTTTTTAAATATAAACCTTTTGTTACTCCCAGTTCCCTTATCTTATGTAATTGCATTGTTGCAGTTCCTTGTCTTATGGAAATGTAATTGCACCTGGCTCATTTGTGTTATGGAAATGTACCCTCTCCCAGCTTCATAGCCCTGTGTTTGAACCATGGGGCCCCTTAATTTCTAAAAATTTTCTAAACCTGCCTATTTCCCCCTAAATTTTCTATTTTACCCCAAAAACTCCTTTCAATTTTACATTATTTAGAATGGGAAAAATGATTTGGTTTTCAAACAGATCATTTATTGAACAGCCTTCCTGAAAGAATTATGTTGTCATGGCAGAAATGAGGCTGGCGGGAAGTGACAAGCCATAGGCACTGGGAGATTCAGAAAATAACTGTTTTATTTGCACCGGTTCTGGCTCAGCACAGTACCTTCCAGAGGCTGAGCACCATGTCTGGGTTCTGACCTTCTTTTATACATGATAAGCTTCCAGGTATTCAGGGTCTTTCCATACATGTGGCAGCCTGGACCGTTGGATGATGCAAGAAGCAAGCAAGATTACAGTACCCAAGAGCGTGGTTACAGTGGAGCAAGTAAGGGGAGGGTTATCTGCTGTCAGCTTGCCTTCTCAATGTTTCAGAACTGAGGTTCCACTATAATTAAGAAAACCTACAATCAAAAGAAAACACAATCAATAGAAATAACACCCAAGTGACATAGATTATTAAATTGGTAGACAACATTGAGTCCTACTATAATTATACTGAAAGCTATTACATATGAACATGTTACTGGAAAGTGGACTTGGCCATTGGCAGGTCTGCCTAGGACCAGCCAGTAATGTGTGGGTTCTTGACTTTAGGAAAAATTTCACAACAGGAGTCCAAATGACTATGAGGGGATATTTATTAAAGATGGGACAGAAAAACAAGAAAGAGCGTAGCATAGAAGAAGCAACAGGTGAGCCTACACTGGAATGCTCCAGTTCTCTGGGAAGTCAAGCAAAGGGAGCCTTGGAGTCAGGTTCAGGGGACTAGCCTGCTGCCAGCTGCCACTCCCCAGGTTGCAAGTATCCTGGGGTCCCTTACCCAGTTTAGGAGATGCATGCCTGTGGGGGGGTGGGAAAGAGGGCAAAGGGAATGGTGGGGGCTGCGCCCCAGAGTCTTTTGTCTTAGGGCTTTCTCTCTCTCTTTCAGGTAGGAATCTTAGGGGAGGTTTTTTTTTGTGTGTTTTGTTGTTAATCCCATTGCTTTTTTTCAAAGAGAGTGGAAGGGAGGGAGGGAGGAGGAGAGAGAAACATTGATTTTAGAGAGACACATAGACATATGCCTCCCTTATGTGCCCCGATTCAGGGTGCAGTGCGAACCCACAACCCAGAAGCCAGGTAACTGTCATTCACTGGAAATCTAACCCATGACCCTTTGGTGCTCAGTCTGATGTCTAACCACTGAGAAACACAGCCAAGGCTAGCAGAATATTCAACGGTTTTCCAGGTGTGCTTCTCCAGGGCCTTGGTCTCCATCCATTGGTCAGTGTCAGGGCAGGTATCTCAGTCATTGCAGCTGGTCCTAGTGTCCTCAACCTGGTTGGCTGCTTTTCTGGGTCTGGAGCTGAATACACTGAGGCCGAGATGCTATTTCTAGGAAGGGGCCTTTTGTATTTGCTGTAAATTGCTCTGCAGTTGGTTCAGCTATCTGTCTCACTTTCCCTATTCCCTTTGTCCTGGCTCACTGGCCTTTCTCAAACACAGATGGCCTTTGCTCCTCACAGGGAACTTTAGGGTTCGTGAGTTCCCTACCTTTTGTGTGTTGCTGTGCTGTGAGTAGGTATTACCGTAACACAGTCTTTCACCTTTCCTACCTGCCTTGATATAGCCTTTTGTTTTTTGTTGTTTTTTTTTAGATGTGAAGGAACTACTCAGCTAGTTTTGAGGTTTTCTTCAGAGGAAATTGTTCCATATGTATCTGTAGATTTGATGTGTCAATGGGAGTTCAAGCTTTCTAAGTCTCTATCTTGGACTGCCTCTGCATGTATGTATTTGTCCTTTATTTTTATTTCCACCTTTTATCTGTAGTTGGAAAGGAGGGAAAGTATTTTAATGGCCATTTAGATAATTTTGGAATATTATTTTTTTATAATTTATCTTATTGTTGAAAGTATTAGTGTCCCCAGGTATAGAATTCCCATTTCTTTTTCTTTTTTATTATATTGTTTACACTATTACAAATGTCCACCATTTCCCCTCTCTTTGCCCATCTGCACCCAGCTCCACCCCTCCCCCAGGCTCCACCTCACTGTTATCTGTGTCTATGGTTTATACATATATGTTCTTTGGCTAATATCTTCACCTTTGTCCACCAGTCCCCCACCACCTCCACTCTGACATGTGTCAGTCTGTCCCATGTATTCATGCCTGTGGTTCTCTTTCTTTCAGCATATTGAGTATGTTATTCCACTGACTTTGACTTGCATTATTTTGAAAACTGATTATATTAATTCTATTGATGATCCCCTGTATATTAATTTTCTCTGCCTGCTTTCAGGATGAACTCATTATCTGTCTTTCAACTATCTGCTATGATATATCTAGGGTGGATCACTTTGAATTTATTGACTATGTAGATTAATGTTTTTAATCAAATTTGGGGAGCTTTGGACATTATTTATTTAAATACTCTTCCTCTCCATTTCACTCTCTTCTCTGTTTTTGTGAGTCCATTATACGTATATTGGTATAGCCTTGATAGTGTCACACAGTTCTCCGAGTCTCTACAGTTTTCTTTACTCTTTTTCTATTCTCATATTAGAAATTATGTACTGACCTATCTTCAAATTCATAAATTTGAAGGTCAAATCTGCTGCTTAAGCTTTCTAATAAACTGTTTTTTTATCCTTACACTAATAATAAGCTGAATTTAAATACATCACTGAATTGAAATACTTTGTTATTGTTTCCATTGTAATTCATTAAATCTTTGTCTTATTTTTATTTAAGATCACATTTACTTGCATAGACATTTTCCATTATAATATGTACATTTATATTTATACATGAGATTTTTTAATTCTTTCAAAACATCTCCCTAGGATTTTTGATAGTGTTTGAGTTGGCTGTGTAGATAATTTGTGAATAGCAATCATCTTTGTATTATGTATATTATTGAGAGAGCCCATGTAGGTATGTGTTTATCCTTCCAATTACTTGAATTTTTTTTAATTTTCTTCAGTGAAGTTTTACAAACAAACACATGTGAATGAGTATATATCCACACATAGATGTATATTGATTTATTACACTGGCTTGGACCTGAAGTGCAATATTGAGCAAAAGCAGTTTTTATTGTTTTATCCCTGTTTCAGGGCAAATACATAAATATTTTACTGATAAAGTATGATGTGAATTTGAGTTGTCTATAAATTCTATCACATTAGGAATTTCTGTTCTTATTTGCCAAAGGTGGTTTTTTCTTGTGTGTTTTTTATGAATGCATTTTGTATATTACAATATTTCCAGGAAAACACTATTGTGTTTTATAGCCAAAGAATTAACCAGCAGAATGTTTTAATATGTTAATCAAAGACAGCTTCCCTAAATTTAATTGGTCAATTACAAAATTGCTTCAGTACAAATAACACTTAAAGCCAACTAATAAGTCTCAGAATTTTGAAGACAAGTCAATCGGCAGTAGACTCATTCCTGTGAACAACCTTCTAAAACCAAACAATCAATAAAAGCCTCACTAAACAACAATTCGTCCAAGGCTGACATCAGTTTTTCCCTGCCACTGTACACCAGCCTCCAAACAATTGTTCAACCAAAATACTAATGATATATTAGAAGTCTATGTTTTGAAAGACTTTACAAAATTATTATAGCTTTATTTAAATAAATAATATATTAATCTTGTTCCTACTAACATGTGGTAATTTCTAATACTATTTAAATAATCACAACATTGTTTTTTATTAATTGCTTTTCTAATGCTAATTTTTCATTTCTTTGTAATCACTGAAACCAGAAGTTTATGCAATTTTTCTTAACCTTGCTTCAATCTTTGCCCCCTAGCTGTCCATTTCTTACTTACAAACCAGAGTATCCTTTATCTTTACCTTGCCTTATTTCTCTTCACTTCTCTATATCTCTCAGTAATTTACAGCAAAGATAAATTGGCTATTAGAATGCATGCAGATTTAGATTTCCAAAATACTTCAAAAGAAATGATAACTATATAAATTTAACTTAACCCTTATATGTTGTATAATATAGATATAAATTGACACAAATCTGAAACACTTAAGCAGAACTAACTAACTGTTTGATAGAAAATGCTCTAGCTACTTCCTAAAATGAAAGAAACACAGTAAAATATTATGTGAATCAAGGTAATGTATCACAGAAATGCAGAAAATTAAATCACAAAGGCTTTAAGAATCTATTAATTTTTTTACAAAAGTTTATCAATGTCTCTACGATGTGTTTTTTATCTGTCGTGTTATACTTCTTTAATTTTACATTTTATGAGGAATTTTTGAATATTTATTTCTAAGGTAAGAAAACAGTGCTATAGGAGGCATCTTTTCCAAACAAATCTTTACAGGCTGAAATACATCTTAAATTATTGGCATGTCCTTTTATTTGGTGAAAAAGAAAATCCATATTTCTGTTAAATGTGTATGCAGCTCTAAAATTTGATTTTTGGTCATTTTTATTATGATTTATCAAATGTAGTGAAGAGGTGTCTGGTTATTTAGTGATTTATATTAGCATGCTCCTTTAGGAGGATATGAAAGAAAGCATGTAGAATGATTGTATCAATTCAGCAAATAAAATTACCTTGAAGACCATGCATTGTGTACAGGAAAACATCTAATATTTACCATGTGGATTAAAGTGAGGGAATAATTAACATATCTCTGATAACCAGGCATTAAAGGACAAAAAGCAAAAGAAAAATAAATAATATGGTTACAAAGGACATCAGGATTTCAATTGAATTAACATGTGGTTGATTTTATAAAAAGGAGGAAAGAAGAAGTAAAGTCTTCTATCTATAAGATGTATGACTATAATGGGACCGTATGGGTTTTCAGAAAGGTTTCTAAATTTGCTTAATCTGTATGTGATGCATTTTAATTCTTCCTAGATGTACACATTACTTTTTTAAATCCATACTCATGGACGTGTTTATTGATTTTGAAAGAGAGAGAGATAAAGAGATACAAGAGAGAACATCAATTGGCTGCTCTCCATACACATCCTGACTAGTGACTGAATTTACAACCTAGGTGTGTGCCCTGACTTGGAAACGAACCTACAACCGTTCAGTATATAAGATGATGCACCAACCACCTGATTCACATCAGCTGCTGGGAGCCTGGGGAAGGAAAGTCCTGATAAGCCCTGATCATCGACCAGGTCTAGGAACCCTACCCAAGGGGTCCTGAATTGTTAGGGTGCAGGCTGGGCTGAGGGACACCCCCCATGCACAAATTTCGTGCACTGGGCCTCTAGTTACAACTATAAATAAGGATATAAAGGAGAAGTCACATTGAGGCTGGTAGTAGGGGCAATGTGAGCACATCCCATACCTACAATGTGGAAATTAATAATAGGGATGGAGAGTGGTATTAGCATCATGACAGAGTGAGACCTCTTGATTTCTCCCAAAGTTATAATTCATCAAAGGATTTCCTACTCAACATACAAGCACACAAAAGTGTCTGAGAGATCCATGCATTGAGATATCTGAGGGTGGGCATCTTGGAGAGAAGGGAAGGTCAGAGACAGAAATCACAGAGGCTGTGAATGGTCAGAATATATCCTAAACTCAGCAGCCTAGAGAGGGCCAGGGGGGTGGAAGCAGCATTTTGGCCATAATGGCCAGTAAAACCTGCAGCTACACCAAGTAAAATAAAACAAAGCCACTTCTGTGAACCCAACTCCTCCCGCTGAACCCTATCTACAGAAAACAACAAGAAACTGAAGAAGACAGAAAGAAATGGAAACATATTTTTGGGTTCATTGATTAGAAGAATTAACATAGTTAAAATGTTAATTATTTATCTAAAACAATAAACAGATTTCATGCAATCCCCATCAAAATCTCAATGACATTTTCCAAAGAAATAGAACAAAAAATTCCTCAAATTTATGTGGAACCCAGAAAGACCCAAATAGCCAATGCAATCCTGAGTAAAAAAGACAAAGGCAGAGGCATCACACTCCCTGACATCAAGTTATACTACAAAGCTATATCAATCATAACATTATGGTATTGGCAAGTAAAAAAAGAGACACACAGGCCAATGGAACAGAATTGAGAGCTCATAAATAATAATATGCAGGAGCTAATTCTTGACAAAGGAGCCAAAAACATGCAATGGAGAAAGGAAAGTCTCTTCAATAAATGATAAGAAATTTCAAAAGCTACATTCAAAAGAATGAAACTAGACTGCTATATGGTACTACACATAAAAATAACTCAAAATTGACAATACTTGAATATAAGACCTGAAGCAATAAACTACATCCAGAAAAACATAGATATTAAGCTTATGGATCTTGGTCTCAGAGGGTCTTTTGTGAACTTGACCCCAAAGGCAAGGGAAAGAATGCATACAACTCAACAGTAAAAATACAAACAATCCAATTTAAAAATAGGTAAAAGAACTAAGTACACACTTTTCCTAAGAAGACATACATGTGGCCAATAGGTACTAGTAAATAAAAAGATGCTCAACTTCACTAGCCATAAAGGAATTGTAAATCAAAACCACAATGGGATACCACCTCACACCAGTTAGAATGGCTATTATCAATAAGACAAGAAATAACAAGTGTTAGAGAGAATGCAGAGGAAAGGACACCCTCAAACACTGCTTGCAGGAATGTAAATTGGTTCAGCCACTCTGTAAAACAGTATGGAGGTTCCTCAAAATTTTTAAAATAGAGCTACCATATGAACCTGCAATCATCTTCTGGGTATCTATAAAAATAATTGAGAACATCTCTTTGTATAGATATATATATACTCCTGTGTTCACTGAAGCATTATTATCAATGGTTGAGACATAGAAACAATGTAAGTGACCTTTGATGGATGATTGGATGAGGAAGAAATAGTTCGTATATACAATGAAATACTACTAGCCATAAAAAATGATGAAATGTTGCCATTTGCAACAATATGGATTATTCTTGAGAGTATCAGGCTAAATGAAGTAAAGCAGATGGAAAACAACAAGAACCATATGATTTCACTCATAAGTGGGGTATAAAACAGAAAGCAACAAATTAACAAACTTACAGACATATGCAACAGCTTGATGGTTACCATAAGAGATGGGCAGTGGGAGGAGGATGAAGAAGTTAAAGGGAGTTAAGTATATGTGATGGAAAGAGACTAGTCTTTGGTGGTAAGCACACATTCTAATATACAGATAAATCTCACCTCAAACTTATATAATGTTATTAACAAATGTTACCTCAATAAATTTAATTTTAAAAATAAAATAAAAAGTAATAAGAAATGTGAAATAAATACAACTTTATAGAATTGGTGAAAGTAGTAAAGTAGCATTTTTGAAGTTTATTGTGTTTAAGAAATAAAATAACATCTAAGAAGAAAAAGAAAAGAAAAGAATTGGAGGGATATATTGGCTGTAGAGGTCCCCCAGAGAAGTGAGGGGTCTCAGACCATTGCCAGGCAACCCATCCCAGGACCTCAATCCTGGGAATAGAAGTCCCCATAAAACATGGCTGTGAAAACAGTGGGGTTTGCACACTAAAAAGACAAAGGTCTGCTAATAACGATGGCACAAAAACCACTTGCTCACAAACCCACTTGCTCTAAACTCAACTGAAGGGACAGTAGGGTCATATAGAGAGGAACTAAATTGTCTAACTTCACAGCAGAGGTGGAGGGGTGTGGGTTCAGGCAACTCTCTCTGGGGACAGAAGTGCTGGTAGGCTCCACTGTTCCTTTGTGGAGCTCCCTGCCCACCCAGCTAGCCCAGCAGGGTGTGTGCCAAATCTGAGCTCTTCATTAACCTATCACTATTCTCCCTGCCCTGGTGATTCACTCAGACCCTAACTCACCTGCCCAGCCAGAGACTCTTCCATTTGCTCCTCCACACAAGCCTCTTGTCTCAGCTCACGCTGCAGACTTTCATAAAATATCTCAAAGGTCCACAAACCCCAGGCAAGCGGCATCCAACCTATGTGTGAATTGTAGCTCTTGCTTAGCAGCTCCAAGTCCAGCATAAGTGGAGAACAATTTCAACTTGCATTGTAACTCCCATCAGGTGACCCCAGCCCTAACATAAACAGCAGCCAGGCTTGGCCTGGAACATAGTTGTAACTAGGTGACCACAAGTCTAGCAAAAGTGATGTCTGGCCTCAGCTCACATCATAGTTCCCACCAAAGGGTCCCAAGCCAAGGACAAGTGACAGCTGGCCTTGGTTTTCAGAATAGCCCTCCAGCACCCCCAAGAGCTTCCAAGCTCAGCATACTAGTAAATGGCAGTCAACCACAGCTCACTTTGTAGCTCCTACAAAGAAACCCTAAGCCAGGCACAAATGACTGCTGACTTTGGCCTACACTAGAGGCCTCAAAAGTCTCTAGGACCAACACATAGTTCAACCATACCACAGCACCACCCAACCAGTTCCAAATGTGACACACCAGAAGACTGGACACAGCTGGAGCCAGAACACCACCCCCCAAAAAAAAGAAAAAAACAACTTCTGCTCTGTAGGGTCAGTCTACACACAATAGCTCACCTGCTATAAACATAGCCAATCAGCCTGAGGTAGAGTCAACTCCACCACTTAGTTGCTAATGGCAATTGAGACTCCATTATAGCAACAAGGTACACACAACCCACATAGGGAACACTCCTGGAACACCAGACTCAGTACACAACTGGCCTGGAACATAGCCAGTTATAAGAAGGGTACCAGGAGGATAAGAACAAGAGCAAGAGCAAGGGATTGATAACCAATTTGAGAAAATAATGACAAAAAAACTTCCCTAACCTGGAGAAGAAATAAGACACAAGTCAAAAAAGCACAGAGAGTCCCAAACAAAAAGAGCCCGAAGTTCACAACAAGAAACATCATTATTAAATTGTCTAAGGTTAAAGACAAATAATCTTAAAAATAGCAAGATGAAAGCAGTTAGTTACATACAATGGTATGTAATCCATAAGATTGTCAATGGATTTCTTGAAAGAAACTTTGCAGGCTCAAAGAGATTAGCACAAAATATTCAGTGATGACAAGCGAGGGCCTACAACTAATATTACTCTATCCAGCAAAGCTATAATTTAGAATCAAAGATGAGAGTTTCCCACATAAGACAAAGCTAAAGGAGTTTATCACCATTAAGCCAGTATTTCAAGAAATGTTAAAGGGACTTTTTTTAAGAAGAAAAGAAAGGATCAAAAATATGAATAAGAAAATATAGAAAAGCCTCAGCTGGTTTTGCTCAGAGGATAGAGTGTCAGCCTGCGGACTGAAGGGTCCCAGGTTCGATTCTGGTCAAGGGCACATGCCTGAGTTGGGGGCTCAATCCCCAGTAGGGGGCATGCAGGAGGCAGCCAGTGGTCAATGATTCTCTCTCATCATTGATGTTTCTATCTCTCTCCCTCTCTCTTCCTCTCTGAAATCAATAAAAATATATTATAAAAAAATATATAGAAAAGAAAAAAATTCTCACTGACAAAGGTCCACTTAGTAAAAGCAGTAGATCAACCAACTATAAAGCTGCAATTTGCAACAATATAGATGGATCTTGAAATCATGCTAAGCAAAATAAGTCCAATGGAAAAATTCAAGCACCTCATGAATTAACTTATATGAAGAATATAAAACTGAAAGCAAGAAATGAACAGACAAGACAAACAAACAAAAACCCATAGAAATAGCCTGGCTTGTGTCTCTTAGCGGTTGAGTATCAACTTATGAGTCAGGGGGTCATAGTTCCATTCCCAGTCAGGGCACATGCCTGGGTTGTGGGCTCGATCTCCAGTGTCGGGTGTGCAGGAGGCTTCCAGTCAGTGATTCTCTCTCATCATTGATGTTTCTATCTCTTCTTCCTCTCCCTTCCTCTCTGAAATTAATAAAAATATATTTTAAAAACTCATAGAAACAGACATTAGTATGGAGGTTACCAGAAGGAAATGGGAGTGGGGAAGAGGTAGCAAAGGGTAAAGGGAGTCAAATATATGGTGATGGAGAGATTTGACTTTGAGTGTTAAACACATAATGCAATATACAGATGAAGTATTATAAAATGTTACAGTTGAAACCTGTATCATTCTATTAATCAATATCATCCCCAAATTTAATAAATAAAACTAATACAAAAGTAGAAATATCATGTATAATTAGAATAATAATCTAAGGGATACACATGAAATAATTAAAAAAAATAATGACAGCCCTAGTTGGTTTGGCTCAGTGGATAGAGCAGGGGTGGGCAAACTTTTTGACTCGAGGGCCACAATGGGTTCTTAACTGGACCGGAGGGCCGGAACAAAAGCAAGGATGGAGTGTTTGTGTGAACTAATATAAATTCAAAGTAAACATCATTACATAAAAGGGTACGGTCTTTTTTTTTTTTACTTTTATTCATTTCAAACAGGCCGGATCTGGCCCGCGGGCCGTAGTTTGCCCACGGCTGGGATAGAGCGTCATCCTGCAGACTGAAGGGTCTGAGGTTCGATTCCGGTAAAGGGCACATGCCTGGGGTTGCGAGGTCGATCCCCAGTAGGGGGCAAGCAAGAGGCAGCTGATCAATGATTCTCTCTCATCATTGATGTTTCTATCTCTCTCTCCCTCTCCCTTTCTCTCTGAGATCAATAAAAATACATATTTAAAAAAAATAATGATAGTCCAACTGGTATTGTTGAGCATTGACCCAGGAACCAAGAGTTAATGGTTTGATTCTCTGTTAGGGAACTTGCCAGGTTTTCTGGCTCGATTCCCAGTATGGAGTGTGCAGGAGGCAGCCGATTGATGATGTTCCTCTCTCATTGATGTTTCTATTCTCTATCCCTCTCTCTAAAAATCAATTAAAAAAATAATAATGACAAAAACATAAGTGTGGAGGGGGAATTAAAATTCTAATGATTTTAGAATGTGTTTTAACTTAAGCACCCATCAACTTAAACTAGATGGTTATAAACATATCTTTGTATATATGAAGCACATAGTAAGCACAAACCAAAAAATTAAAAGGTATATAAGAAATAAAAAGAAAATAATTCAAGCATAACATTAAAAAAGTCATCAAGACAGCAAGAGAATAGGAAAGAAACAGAGGACTACAAAAACAATCAGAAAGCAATTAATAAAATGGCAATAACTACATACTTAATAATTAAGTTAAATGTAGATGGACTAAATGTTCCAATAAAAATATATAGGGGGGCTGAATGGATAAAAAGACAAGACCTGCTTATATTCTGCCTATAATAAACCCACTTCATTTCAAAAGATATAAACAGACTGAAGCAAAGGTATGAAAAATAATATTCATGCAAATGGAAATGAAAAAAAAAACTGGGCTGACAATGCTTATACTAGACAAAATGGATTTTACTTACATGTGGACTCTAATAAACAAAATAAACAGAAGAGAATCAAACTCATAGATACAAAGAACAAATTAGTGGTCAGCAAAAGGGAGAGCTTTGGGATGATGTGGAAAAGTTGAAGGGATTAAAAACTGAAAATTGGTAGCTACAGAATAGTCATAGGGATGTAAATTAGAGCACAGGAAATATCTAATCTAATAATAGAGGAATATGCAAATTTGACCATTACAACACCATGTCATGACCGGATCAGCAGGCTGCATCCCCACCCCCTGCTCAGGCAGCTGCAAGGACTGGGGTAGGACAGGATACAATAGGAGGGGAAGGAAACTTCATGCGGAAGGGCTGGGAACCGCAGGGGCCGGGGAAGGCAGAACAGATGCGCCCTGCGAGGGGTGGGGTGCTGATTGGGGAGCCCCGCCCAGACAAGGGAGTAGGGCAGTGGCGGCCCTTGGCTGGGAGGCACCCACGGGTCTGGGCTGAATTGAGGATGGTTCAAGGCCTTCTGGGCGGAGGCTCTCCTGCTTCACGGTAGCAGCGCCCAAGTGGCGCAGGCCTTGGCCACCCTCACTGGGCTGGGCGTCCAGGGCAGGGAATAGAAGCAGGACAGTGGTGGGGAGGCTGGAGAAGGGGGGGTGGTGAACACCTGGCCAGGGCTGAGCCCTGGGCTGGAGGTTAACGCCCCCACCGCAACAGAAGCTTTAAGAAGGGAAGGAGGGAGGGAAGAACTTTATAAAGGAGTCAGTAGAGAGCAGAGTTAAAGAAGGAAAGAGGATATGTGAGTGAACTGTAGGAGCTATAATGAAAATCAAGTATAGTTGTGTACTGAGGACAGATTTTAAAAGTAAGAGTCAGAAAAGGAAAAAAAAAAGACAAATGATCTACACTAATAAAAGAGAAAAATGGTAATTGGCGTACGACCGCTACCCTTCCCATTGGCTAATCAGCGTATCCTTATGCAAATTAACTGTCAGCCAAGATGGCGGCCGGCAGCCAGGCAGCTGGAAGCGAACGTGAGGCTTGCTTGCTCCCGTGACTGCAGACTCCAATGTTCCCCGCCTGACTTGCAGGCCTCTGAGCTGGCAGTTTGAAACATTCTAACAAATATAGCCGGCTGGGATCTCAGAGCTGAAGTTATACATTGTTTCGATTATAAAACGGCAAACAAACCAGCAGCGGAAGCCTCAGAGCTAGAGCCAGAGCTAAAGCTGGCCCAGAAGAAAAAAAGAAAAGAAAAGAAGGAGCGGTTGGGAGCTTCAGTCAGCCTGAAAGCAGCCCTCAGTCCCTCACCCAGACTGGCCAGGCACCCCAGTGGGGACCCCCACCCTGAAGGGTGTGTGACCAGCTGAAAACGGCCATCATCCCCTCATCCAGGCTGGCCAGGCACCCCAGTGGGGACCCCCACCCTGATCCAGGAAACCCTTCAGGACACCCTTCAGGGCAAACCAGCCGGCCCCCAGGCCTCTATCCTATGTAGTAAAAGGGTAATATGCCTCCCAGCACCAGGATCAGCGGAGCTGCGAGGTCTCCTGGCACCGGATCAGCGTGACAGGGGGCAGCGCCAAACCCCCTGATCGCCCTGCGGCTCTGTGTGTGACAGGTTGTGGCGTCCCAACCCCCTGATCGGCCCTGCTCTGTGT